>NC_063351.1:26854920-26857137 GCF_021869965.1 Rhincodon typus | reverse complement strand
TTTTAAATGATTTAACAGACTAATAGCAGCAAAATTGTGGCGTTTTAAAAGATTGACAGAAGGCATTTGCATCCAAAGTGAATGAAGGTTCGAGGACACTCTACAACCTACCCCCAGAAGGATGTGTTATGGACAAACAGCTGGAACAGAGCTTAGAGCATGGAGTGATGCGAACATAGAAATAACCCATGAGTTCTTCTGCTTAATGCAATTTGATTTGCAATGTCAGTAAGGCGATTGATGAACATGCAAGTGACAACCACTCTGAACTTCTATCCCACTGCCACCTAAGCACTCATAAGGGATAAGGCTGGAATCAATTTTCTGTTGCAAACTGCTATATTTGAGGTGTGGTAAATACTCCTTACAGAAAAGCATATTGGTTCCTGCTGTTAAACCTTAAACCCTTAGCAGCTGGAATAAAAACTTCATTTTTCTCATTTCATAATGGGAGGCAATTTCTTCAAAGTAGAATTATGTAGCTAATTATGTGTCTGGATATAATGCAAGACCACACATAGATGGCAAGTCTTATGCAGATAGTTTGTGCCACTATTTGAGGATCATGAATGCATGCATGGCAGTCAGGTGTGTACATTTCTTTCATACTGTGGAAATACAAACTGATTCAATTTTTTTTGAAGGAAAGATTTTAGGGCATGTAGCCAGTCTGTCATTGATGTTATGTAACTCCTGTACACAAGCTCAGCATATACAGAAAAATACCAGAACAAAAGTACTCAATTTGTCAGCTTCCACTGTGATGAAGAATGCTTCCAGTATTTGTATTGTATTTAAGGCTTGGAAACAGCCAAGTCTCTTTTGAAAGCTAACAACATTGATGCTGTTCTGCATATTACATAACATTGCCATTGAGAGAAGGCTGTTTGTAATTTCCACCACCAACCCTTCAAACATTTTCTTCTCCTTGATAAACTTTCTCAGATTCCCTGTCGAGGTGCAACCTTTTGTGACCCTTCCTACTATCACCTCCTCTGGCACAAAATATGGTTTTTCGTACTTGTATTTATGAGTGATCTTTAAACATTATACTAAAGGTGTAATGTTCATGCAAATTGTTGATGTTAACAAATGAATTACCTAAGTGAGAGAGTTAGTGCAAAGAACATGCTGAATGTCCATCATTAGGGAAAGAGGCACTGCATATTGGGATGTGGTGTGGTAGGGTTCCATGCCCTCTGATATTCAATCTGCAAATGATTGAAGGGGTAGTAATTTTTGGTATCACTGAAATTTAAACTTTTTCTATTTTTGTCTTAAGGTGGATACATCTATCTCCCAAACTCTGATTTTACTTGCAGTAAAATGGCAAGATACATTTACAGTGAAAGTGATACACTTCTGTTGATTTTTCTCTCTACATGGAGCCAGATACTCGTCTGATGATAAAAGTGGGAATGGGGTTGGTAATGAAAAAGAATGTAGATTTTATATTTCCTTTCCCCAACCCCAACCACAACACACACCATTTTTTATATTCTAGTATGAGTTTTGGAAACCTTGAAACATATCACCTGAATGAAGGATTTCAGAAGGGAAGCCAAAAGAGGAATCAGGAACTTTCTGACAGGTAAGTCTTGAAGATTTTAACAAAATCAAAAGTTACTATTAGATGATATATAGTAATATGGATTTTTTTTGAAGTTGCAGTGATTCATCAAAGGTTTCTGACCTGAAAACACAAGTTGACCAATGCATTAATTGCTATTATTCAAAGGTTGAAATGCACTAAAGTACTTTTCTCTTTGGTAAATGTGCTCTCATGCATTAAAGGTTGAAGAAACTATTGCTAGTAAACAGTGGTATAACATCCTGAAGTGACTTAAATATGCAAAGACCTTTCTAAAATAGGGAGAAAATAAACATCAGTGGCTTTCCCTTGGTTGAAGCTCTTGGACTACATCTCATGCAGCTTAGAAAAATGCTCTCTGGTTTCTAGTTTCAAGGTCTCCATTGCTTACATTTTGTTGGGTTTCTTTGATAGCTGTGCTATTACAAATTATTAGCTGAGATTCAAAAGCTACAAAATCACATGTCTTGACTGGAGGCTGTGCTCATAGTACTAGTGACAGCTTCATTAAAATGTTAGATGACAAGGTGTAGAGCTGGATGAACACAGCAGGCCAAGCAGCACCAGAGGAGCAGGAAAGCTGACGTTTCGGGCCTAGACCCTTCTTCAGAAGATTTTCTGAAGGG
>NC_063351.1:26839896-26854520 GCF_021869965.1 Rhincodon typus | reverse complement strand
CCCTTCAGAAAATCTTCTGAAGAAGGGTCTAGGCCCGAAACGTCAGCTTTCCTGCTCCTCTGGTGCTGCTTGGCCTGCTGTGTTCATCCAGCTCTACACCTTGTCATCTCAGATTCTCCAGCATCTGCAGTTCCTACTATCTCTGAAACAATAGATTGGTTGATAGGTTGAAGAGAGTTAACTTTGTTGAATTTTTTCATGAATGAAGGCACCTTTCAATATGAAGTTTGTTTATAAGACAACTATACTAGATTGTTAGATGTTCTTTGTATTAAATGTCATTTCAAGGGTATAGCTCCTGACATCTGTCCATTGTGGATATTGTGAGTGTCTATGGAGTATATATAGGTGCATTGAGGTGAGAAGGGGGAAACATGAGGTGAATGGAGGACGTATAAGGATATGGTGGAGCATGATGGGTACAGGGGCAGTATGAGGGGCATGGAGGTTATAGGAGCTTATGAGGGGGCTAAAGAATGATGTTCAGAGCTGGGCTACTGTCCCTGAGAATCATTGAGGGCCTTCTAACCAGTTCACCTCCCCACCGATACTCTATTCTATACAGCATCATGGCCCACAAAGCCATACCTTTCCCTGTCCAGGCTCTCAGAGGTAAAAGATGTATTGGGATGCAAGGTGGACTTAGCCTTCTGAAATTGTGAATGGATCTAATGTGTTTCCCAAGCCTAAAGTGAAAATCTGGCCTCTGATGTCTTCTGTTAGCATTTTCTGAATGTGTAGTGTATCAAGTGCATTTGTTTTCACTGTTAGGGATGTTTCCCCATTGTTATTACTACTAATTGAGACAACTATATGTATATACATTAGGAAGCTGTGCTGCAATCTATATTTATGCAGCTCCTAGGTCAAAAGTTCTTGCCTGCTGTCCTGATTTATTGTTCCCGATAGCTGTTATAGTAATAACTATGATATACGATATCAGCATCTATGCTTAAACGCTCGCTTTTGATCCATCTACTAGAAGCCAGTTGTACAAAACTGGTTCCCATACTAAAATAGTATAATAGTATAATAGACCTGGTGTATCCGACAGTTAACTGCTCCTGCGAACACACATACATGCCACTTTTAGGACCGGATTTTTGTGGTGGATGTGCCTGTTTGAGTATGGAACTACGTAAATACAGGTGACAATAAAATCAAAACTAAATCAAATCAAAACCGATGCGCCACCACCATAGTTTTGATATGGGGAGGTGGGCAGGATGGAGTCTGGCCCACTGTGTGTGGAGGCATTAACAGAAGCTGGTGGATGGTCAGGCCAGGAGATTGGAACCCCTATCTCTTTTTACTGGGAAATTACTCCAGGAGTGACAATGAATGTCAGTCCCTGAAATCCTCACTCTCTAGCCCTCACTCTAGCCCCATTGGCCCCCACCTCCCAAAATTTATCTCAGCCACTACCCACTCCACTTGCTCTCTCTTGACTCCTCATTTCTCCTATTCCCCTCAATAAACTGTCTAATTTCCCAATCTCCTCTCCTGCATGAACCCTCCATATTCACTCTCCACTATCCAGTTTGTGTAGAAGGAGGGGAAATTGTTTGATTGAATCTTTATTAGATTTGATATGATCTCAGCTGATGTTATTACTTTCAGCTTCGTAGACAAACCAAACCCACATGTTCACTAGTTCAAAATCCAAACTCTAAAATAAATCTTATTATATAGAAATCACATACCTTACAATAATCTGCTATTTCTTTAAATAGCTTTTTTTAACTTCTAGTCTGTTTTCTACACAAGATTTAGAGTCTGAATTGGGAAAAATTGGTAACAGCTTTATGAGAAAGCAACAGGGCTAATGAATTTTAACATGAATGTTGAATGGCTTTTCTTTTTGTTGAATTCAGACTGATGATCCCCATGACTGATGAGTTATCTGGGAGGCCATGAATCATGTCTACTTACACAGGGCGCTCAAATCCATTGTAGTTATTTAGACACAAAATAGAATGTTCTGGAAAAGGTCAGCAGGTCTGGCAGCCTCTGTGGAGAGAAATTGGAGTTAATGTTTCAGATTCAGTGACCCTTCCTCAGAATGGCTGCATGGAGTTTGAATTGCCAAAACCCTGCAATGGGGATGTCAAGGATTGGAGTGCCATGTGGGATTACCCACACCTTTATTCTATGTTGTCAAAAGTGGTAATTTACCCAGGAGTACTCAAAATTGCTCCTGCCCAGCATTTGTAAAGGGCTCCCAACTCAGTGAAAGTCCAGGACTTAGACAGTATCTCTTTAGGATATCTTCTCATCTGCTGAAGAGTAAATGAATGTTAATCGACAATGATACAGAATCCTGCCAGGCTAATTCCTTTTTTCTATGCCAGCTTCCATTCTGTGTTTTCATTCACTGTATTGGTAATCAGTGCTGGACTGTCACCACAGCCTCCATTTAAACTTGAAAAATCACTGGGCTGTTGTTGAAGGGTCTCCAATCAGCTTCTGCTGGGTATGGAAATGTTCAGCATTCAGCACACAGGCTCAGGCTGGGGCAGTCAGTAGGTTAGGTGTCCTCCTTGCCCTTGCTGACTTTTTAACCCCCTTTCTGGCTCAGACCCAAAGGCCTGGATCTTCTGCTGTCTGGATTGGACATTCCCTTCACAATTTAAAATGTGATGATTACATGGAAACTGGCTGGGAAGTTTAAACTTCCAGTGGGCAATTTGTTTCTGGAGCCCTCCAAAAATGTTCCCAATCCTGAGCTAGATTTGGAGATATTGAGGGTTCGGATGTATTTATCCAGATAGTTACCCAGGAAATGCCAAGCTGATAAAACAGCTTAAACTCTTGGATAACTGTACAACTGACCCCACTCCTGATGTCCCCACCCTGACCCTCCAATGATCTTCTCAAACTTAACCAACCCAACACAGCTGCCCCTCTACTCAATACCCAGCCTACCACTTTGTCACCCTACCCAGCAGTTAACATGCCCCCTTACCCACTTACTTCATCCATTCTATCCACTTACAAAAGTACACAGTCATCTATTCACAGTTGCCTGGATGAGTGCAGTTCCAAATATTCAAGAAACTTGACACCATTGAGGATAAAGCAACTTGCTTGATTGACACTACATCCACAATTTTGATAGTTTGTTCCATTCACCACCGATGCACAGTGGCAGTTGTGTGTACCATCTACAAAGCACTGCAGCAACTCAGAAAGATTCCCTTGAAAGTACCTTGCCAACCTATGACCTCTACCACCATAGTGGATAAGGGCAGCAAATACATGGGAACACCACCTGCAAGTTCTTCTTCAAGCCACTCGCCATTGTAACTTGGTAGTACATCACCGTTGCTTCATTCAAACTGGGTCAAATTCCTAGAACTTCCTTCCTAACAGCCCTATGGATGTCCCTTCACTCAAGGACTATAGGCGTTCAAAAAAGCAATTCGGCAGTTAGGGTTGGGCAAAAATGCAACAACCCAACATCCCCTGAATGAATAAAAATCGACTTTGCTAGGAGATAAACGTACATTATTTCCTGTGACTAATAACTGTTTTGATGTTAATTAGAAAATTTCAATGTGCTTTTTCATGTCACTGAAAAAAATTACAATTACAATTATTGCCTGGCAGTCAGGGTGAGCAGTGATCCTGGGGTTTCTGATATTTTAAATCATTGTAATTCACTGTGCAGATCAATAGTCTCATCAGCACCAGTGACAACAGCAAACTGTACATTTGTGAAGAAATCAGCATATCTAACAATTTGCTGTTGCTTTCAAATGTAATAAATTACAAAGCTGTTCTGTCCGAGCCCATAAACGTAGAAGCAATGCTATTATTTATGGCCTTGATCAGGACAAGCAAGTGTAAATTTCGCACACACAAATTGTTCCATCCCTTCATTCCCTCTCCTCTTTAAGAATGAGTTTTGATATTTTTAGTGTTGGACAGTTCCAGCGACTCCCTCCAGATTCTTTCACTAAATAATTATTTTTCCTAGAAACATGGCATTGTTGTTGCAGACCCAGTCAAAGATTCCTGTACTGCCTTGACAATGGAAACATGATAGATCCTTTTTAATTCCCTTCACTTTCACCAAACATAAACCTGTCTGTGCCGAACACTTCAAATGTATATGTTTAAAATACTTTAAGCCACCATATTGAAATAGGATTTTATAATCTCAAAGGCTGAAATTCAATTCTGCTTGACCTTATGAACCATCTTCAAGTGATGCTACTTCTTCAGCCTATATTGACACAATCATCATTCTATATCCAGACAGCCTGGCACTGATTTGATTAAGCTGCCATTCTCTAGAGCTGGTAATCTCCACTGTAGATGGTTGGGTCACAATGAAAAAAAAACACATGATTTGTGAATTGTGCTTGCATCCATTGCCTGAACATTTTAATTTGCTCACTACACACGGCATTATGGGCAATTCACAGCACAGCAAGTTATTAGCTGTTAGCCTATAACTCTAGTGATGGCTGTCGGTTTAGTTTCTCTCAGAGAGATAAATGAATTTGAGGTACAAAATCCTCTGAAGGAAACACTTAACTTTGATTTAACCTGAGCATTTCAATAACAGAAATGGGGCAATGTTAGCCCTAACTTCTAAATAGGGGAATTAATATTTAAATATTGCTAAAAGAAGTCAAGAAGTCAAACTTTTCATTTTGCAGATATGAAGATTAAGACCCAAGGAAAACAAAACCGTGAATGAAGGGATATTAATTTATGTAGCTAAAGAAGAGGGTCTGATTGGTTGTGCCAGCATTGGCCTGGAAATGCAACAAGTACAGTGAACTGTTAAACTCACTTTTTCCTTCCAGGGTTTGAATTATAAGGAGAGGCTGGATAGGCTGGGGCTTTTTCCACCACAATGTAGCAGGTTGAGGGGTGACCTTATAGAGGTTTATAAAATCATGAGGGGCATAGATAAGGTGAATGGCATGTGTCATAGAATCCCGACAGCATGGAAACAGGACATTTGGCCCATCAAGTCCTCTGAAGAGCATCCCGCCCAAGCCTTCCTTTCAACCCCAAATTTTCCCATGGTTAATCCACTTAGCCTGCACACTATGGGTAATTTAGCACGTCCAATCCACCTAATCTAAACATCTTTGGACAGTGGCAGGGAACCAAAGCACCCAGAAGAAAGCCACACAGACATGGGGAGAACATATAAACTCCACACAGACAGTAACCAGAGGGTGGAATCAAACCTGGGTCCCTGACGCTGTGAGGCAGATGTGCTGACCACTGAGCCACCATACCAGCTGTGTCTTTTCCCTAGGGTAGGGGATTTCAAGACTAGGAGCCATATGTTTTAGGTCAGAGGAGAAAAATTTAAAAAAAGACGAGGTGCAGTTTTTTTACGCAGAGAATGGACTTCCAAGAGGAAATAGTGAGTGTCTTTAAAAGACGTTTAGGTACCTACATTAAATAAAAATGTTTGAAGGGATATGGCCCAAGTGCAGATGGGTGGGACCAATTTAGTTTGGGATTATGGCCTGCATGGACTGGCTGAATCGAAGGGTCTGTTTTTGTGCTGTATGATTCGATGAGACACCAAATGGAAACCAATTAGGTTTCTCTACAAAATTAAAAACTTGTGGTATGAGTCATTTGTTGTGGGTTATGAACTGACTGAATGCCTATAGGCATCATTTTGTTGTCAATGGATGTAAATTAGTTGGTGGTGGTAGTTGACTGAGACTAATGTTATAACTTTTGATTTATTCTAATTTTATTAATGATGTAGAGGTCAGTATTGGGAGAATGAAGCACAAAGTTAGATTGTAAAGAATGTTCCTTGTATAGGCAGCTGGAAATGACAGAGATGCAATGTAATTACTTCCATGGAGATCAAAAGAAATTTCAAGGATTTTCAGATCTCCTGTTTTTGTCTCTGTCTGTCCCTGAATCTCTGATGTTGTCAGAGAAATACAAATATAACACACATAATCCTATCTGTGGCACATGTCAGAATGAATGTAGGTTTATTCATCAGTGAGCAATTTCTTTCCGCTAAAAAACAATTTTACATTTTGATGGAACAATTTGGTAATGTAGCAGCAATGACTTGGTTATGATTTAAAGATTAACCATTTGGAAACATTCAAGTTTCAAAATCAACATGACACTTTTTTTCTTTCTTGATACCTACCTCTTCTGTCTTTCTTCCTCTTAGCTTGCATCTTTTAGGAGGTGGTATCACAGACTATTGGAATTGTCAGTATTTAGCGTGTTGTGCCAACACTGTCTCTTTAAAAGAGTAGTCATTGTATAACCTATTACTATTGATTATTATTTTGATTGTTGACCATTTTCGATCCATTGACCAAAACCTTGGGGTAGATTTTAATAAATTTACTTCATTAGCTGTGAAATTAAATCAGGAGGAAGATATTTTGCAAATTGACCATGAAAGATAATGGGTACTACAGGACCTTCTGTTGTTGGAAAAATTTCAGTTTCTTCGAAGAAGGTTTTCCATTTTGCTACAATGTAATATGGACGATGTTCCTTATACATCCGGTTATGATCGAAACCAGAGAAGGGTTTCCTTGTCTTGCTGGTCATCAATACTTAAAACATTTTTATTTATCTTTACAAGGTCACAAAAACTTCCAGACCATTTATCTTTAAAGTAAAAATATTGTGAACACTGAACTGTATAACTGACAGGCTATTTTGGATGTTTTTTATTTCTGAGGCTTGTTTTGATACTATGCAGAAGTTGAATTTATCATTTGCTTACTATCTTTGTTGTTATTTCACCAAGATTTATTTCTAATTTCTTTTCCTTCAAAAGAACAAGTTCAGAATAAACAATAATCATAAGATTCAACCTCAAAATAGCTTATAGTACAACACTCGCACAGTAACCCTGCCAACAGTGGAAGTGCTCAGCTTCCCCCAGCTACACTGTGAAGTGAATCAGATGGTTCCACTGCCTCTGGAACCAGGGGCAATTACCCAAAGAAGTTTATTTTCTCTAATGCTGCTGAAGGCACAATACTGCTGTCAGCAAAGAAATAGTTACCACTGGTCCCGCTGAAAGCTATAGGTCAATTGTACATGGATATGAATGAGCTGAACGGTTAACGCTTTGCCCTTTGTCAGCCAGCAGCCTGAAATGAAGTCATGCTTCATTGTATTAAAACAGCTGCAAGATTAAGCATGCACAGTTGTTTGTGTTGCTGCCATTGCACTTGTAAACCAGAGTCATTTCAGAGAATAGGCAGCCAAGAAAAACAGAACGAATTTTGTACAGAATAAAGAAACTAGAACAGAGAACTGGCAAGAGAAATTTAGTAAGCAGCGAAGCAATGCAAGCGTGTACAAATATACTTCTTAGCTTTTGAGTGGCGTGATATAGTTATGCTTTCACATTAGTGCCACTGAGAACCCATCTCAGGTTCACATTGATATTAAAGTGACCATAGTAAGGCTATTTTGCTTGAATGAATCCGAAACACATCCCTCCCTGAGACTCTCATGATTTCCTGATTAAATATCCCTGTAAAAGCCCTGTACAGACTGAGCCTAGCACCATAGTTTGGGGAAATTCCATCAAGTCCAAAGCCTACTGTCTAAACTGGGTGATCATGTCTGTCTAGCTCAGATGGAATGTAAACTCCTGGAACATGGAGGACAAATATTTAAAAATGAGAGCATACCAGCAGATCTATGGCCTGACCCGAGAATCCTGAGGACCTTTTAGTCATTAGGTTTCAGGGCAGGCTGCAACACCAGCTTTCCGTCTGTGCTTCTGTGTAAGTATGTCCAAAGATTAAACGCTACAGGTAGAAACAGATCCAGGAAGCTGTGATTACAGCCTTCCATATTATTCCCATTGTTCTGTCCAGGCTACATCCTCCTCAGACACACCAGTCTCTGCACCATGGAAAAGCCCTTAGAATCCTAGGAAAGCTTTAAGAAGTGGCAAACCATTGACTTGGGCCTTTAATTTTTTTTTTCTAGTTCAGGTACCATTGAATACTCAGTTTTCGCTGCAACAGAGAAGAGGCCTTTATAAATTAGGAATTATTGGCTGCTGACTTTACTAGCAACCTTCTAGTGGTCAATCCTGCACTGCTTTGAGTTTGCATGGTGTGTAGTAACATCAGCCTTTGGTGGGGGAATATCCATTCCTATCTCTCATTTGCTGTTTTATATGCTTTAATGAAATCTTTTTGGACAAATGATGCTCAAACACAGAGACAATAGCATAGTGGTACTGTTGCTAGATTAGTAAGCTACCCACCCAGGCTGATGTTTTGCGACATGCGTTCAAATCCCACTGTAGCAGATTGTGAATTTTGGGGTGGCACGATGGCTCAGTGATTAACACTGCTGCCTCGCAGCGCCAGGGACCCGGGTACGATTCCAACTTCAGGCGACTGTTTGTATGGAGGTTGCACATTCTCCCCGTGGTCTGCGTGGGTTTCCTCGGATAATCCAAAGGTGTGTAAGTTAGGTGGATTGGCCATGCTAAATTGCCTATAGGGCAGGCTAGGTAGGTTAACCATGGGAATGCAGGGTTACAGGGATAGGTAGGGGAATGGGTCCGGGTGGGATGCTGTTCAGAGGGTTGGTGTGGACCCGTTGGGCCAAATGGCCTGTTTCCACACTGTAGGGATTCCATGATCATGTGATTCAGAAAACGTTCTACAACACTGTAGCCTAGCTTCTCTGATTCACACTTTCCAAGTGTAGCTATGTGGGCTGGACTGAATTTTCTTTTTCTTATTGATAGTTTAAAGTGTGAAGTGTTTTTCCTAATGTTTGAAGTAACTGACTTTTAAAACGAAGTTCTAAACTTTGAGCGTGCTCTGGCAAGAAATAGAGGACCCCGCATTCTTGGAGCAGCTGAGAGTGATTTCCTCCAGGGAGAGCAGAAATTTGGACCAAGATCTATTTACTCTGGATTTTTGCTTCATTTTTATACTACCTTTGAATTCCGGTGGAGGGAATAGCAATTTCATTTGCTACACTTTAATAGGGCTCAGCAGGACAAGCTAAGAGCCAAGAAAAGCCCTCAGAAGCTTCAGGGCATAAGGTATTTATTTGTAGATGAAAGCAATTATATGTGAAATGTGTCCAAGCTATTTAATTCAAGGTGAAATGATTATTAATCAATCAACCTTTGTCGAATGCTTCCTGGGTCTTGAAGCTGGCCCGTGGGAGAGCGTGGGTGTTGGCCGGCCATCGGCTGGGCAAATGGAACAGATGCTGCTGAAGGTTCTTTGTAGAATGATATGTTCACTGAATCACTGCGGAGAGAAACCATTTGGCCTATCACACACACTCTCTGTGTGTTTTAAATTAGTGCCAAATTCCTGCCTTTTCTCCATATCTGCAAAATATTTCCCTGGCAACTCTCCTGAGCGCAGGGTAAAGTCAACAGTCTCAGCCACAGTGGACTAGAGATCCATTGCTTCTTCACTGCACAATGTTGCCTTTCCAGTGTGCTTTAGTAAGAAATGAAAGAAGCTGAAAATGGAGCCTGTTGTATCAGACTGTTCGCCTGCCAAGATAAAGGTGAAAACTTTGGAATAACTGCACCTCCTGATATGTAAATGACTGCCTCTGCCTCTGCCTCTGGGAGGAGCTGGTCAGTTTGCTGTTAGTTGTTAGTCAGTTCTATAGTCTACGGTTGTACCATAGACCGAGGGCTAAATCTTACATTTTTTGGCTAAGTACGAGTTGTGTCAAGTTCTTGAATGGATTTACACCATGAGGCTTAATGCATTTTCTTGCCATATGTCATCAAACTCACATAATTAACTACCTACCCCAGTCCCATGGCACCCCCGACATCTGACTACAACCCCATCTTACCAAGTGCCATCCCCAGAATGACGTGCCAGTTAATGGATACGCATTGAAAGATCGGTATCTCTTGCACCTGTATGGTCTTTGCAAGAATGCTATGCACCGGGACAAACGTTGGCAATTTGGTGTTGTCCCCTACTGGCAAATTCATAGATTTGTGACCACAAAGCCATGCTGGCTCACAGTACCTAACCAACATGGCTGACATTCCTTCACACATACAACCCCATTCTCTCACTCTACTTACAGTTTAAACACAATCTAAGCATAAGGGGTAAGCCATTCAGGACTGAGATGAGGAAGAACGTCTTCACTCAGAGAGTAGTGAGCCTGTGGAATTCTCTACCACAGAAAGCTGTTGGGGCCAGTTCGTTAGATATATTCAAGAGGGAGCTGGACATAGCCCTTGTACTAAAGGGATCAAGGGGTATGGAGAAAAAACGGGAATGGGATACTGAGATTGCATGATCAACCCTGATCACATTGAATGGTGGTGCAGGCTCGAAGGGCTGTATGGCCCACTCCTGCACCTATTTTCTATGTTTCTATTTTAACTTGTCATTAGCTACATTCTGACTAAACACCCTCTAAGTCAGCACTACCCTGTTCCCAGTGCCCACTGTAGACTGTATTCATTGTCTAGTAGGAACATCACAATATAATGAAACAAAGAACTTACAAATTCTGAAGTTCTGAAATAAAAATACAAAGTGTTGGAGAAACTCAGCGAGCCTTGCATCATTTGTCGAGAGAAAAATAGTGTTAACATTTTGAGCCCAGAGATTGATCCAAATTGAAAGCAGTTGGGAAATAATGGTATTAATGTTGGTGATGGGAGTGGTAGGGAATGCAACTCAGGAGGTGAACAGGAACCAGAGCAGCAGGTCAGCAAGTGAAATGACCAAGGAGGAGTCTAAGACTAAGGCCAGCAAGGCTAAGAGGAAATACAGACAGGGAAAGGTTACAGAACACAGTAGGAATATTGGTCTGAAGTTTATTTTTTCTAATGTAAAGAGTATGAAAGGTAAGGCATATGAACTTAGAGCTTGGATTAGAGCATGTAACTGTGGTGTTGTAGCTATTACAGATATTTGGTTGAGCGAGGGACAAGACTGGCAGCTTACTGTTCTGGGAGTTAGATGTTTCAGGTGAGATACAGAGGGGTGTAAAAGAGGTGGGGGAGTTGTATTACTGATCAAGGAGAATATCACAGCTGTACTGAGGGAGGACATCTTGGAGGGCTCATCCAGCAAAGCCATATCGGTAAAGCTCAGGAATAGAAAGGGTGCAATCTCTTTGATGGGATTGCACTAAAGGCCTCCAAACAGCCAGCAGGATATAGAGGAATAGATATCTGGACAGATTATGGAAAAATATAAGAACAACATGGTTGTTGTGGTGGGTGATTTTAACTTCCCCTACATTGACCGGGACTCGCTAGGCTTGGGGAGGGGGGGATTGGTGTTGAGGGGTGTGCATTTGTTAAGTGCACCCAGAAAGGTTTCTTAAAGCAATATGTAAATTGTCCAATTGGGGAAGGGGCCATGCTAGACCTGGTATTGGGAATGAACCTGACCAGGTGATCGAAGTTTTGGGGATATCATTTAGCAAACAGTGACCATAATCCTGTAAGTTGTACGTTACTAATGGATAAGGATAGCGGAGGAGATGGCCTAGTCATATTATCACTGATCTATTAATCCAGAGACTCAGGTAATGGCCAGGGAATCTAGGTTCAAATCCCATCATTTCAGACAGTGGAATTTTAATTCATTGAAAATCTGGAATTAAGAGTCTAATGATGACAATGAATCCATGTCAATTGTTGGAAAAGCCCATTTGGTTCACTAATGTCCCTTAGTGAAGGAAACTGCCATCTTTACCTGTTCTGGTCTACATGTGACTCTAGACTCATAACAATGTCATTGAGTTTTAACTGCCCCCTGGGCAGTTAGGAATAGGCAATAAATGCTGGCCTAGCCAATGACAATCTCATCCTATAAATGAATAAAATAACTATAACAGTAGTCCTTGGGTGAAAGTATTACACTGGGAAAAGTTTAACTACCACAATCTGACTATACATCCTCACACCGTGCTTCCTGTAAAGACTCTATTCCATTCTCCCAGTTCCTCCATCTCCGTCTCATCTGTTCTGATGATGCCAACTTCACAAGGAAGCCTCCAAACTGTCCACATTCCTCCTCAACTGAAGATTCCCCAGCATCATATTTGATAGGGCCCTCAGCTGTGTCTGACCCATCCCCTGCATTTCGGCCCTTACCCCTTCTCTTCCCTCCCAAAACAGCGATAGGGTTCCCCTTGTCCTCACCTACCATCCAACCGGCATCCACATTAAAAGGATCATCAGCTGCCATTTCCATCACCTCCAGTGGGATGCCACCACCATACATACATTACCCTCCTCTCCCTTGTCAGCCTTCTTCAAGAACTGTTCCCTCCGGGCCACTGTGGTCCACTCCTCCTTCACTCCCAACAGCACCCCACATCCCCATGGCACCTTCCCCTGCAACAGCAGGAGGTGTAACACCTGCCTGTTTACTTCCTCTCTCCTCAGTATCCAAAGGCCCAAACACACCTTCCAGGTGAAGCAGTGCTTTACCTGCACTTCCCTCATCTAGTCTATTATATTCACTGCTCACAGTGTAATCTCCCCTACACTGGGGAGACGAAGCGTATGCCGGTGACTGCTTTGCAGAACATTTACATTCTGCCTGCAAAAAGACCCTGAGCTCCCAGTTGCCTGCCACTTCAACACACCACCTTGTTCTGTGGCCAACATCTCTGTCTCAGGCTTGCTGCAGTGCTCCAGTGAAGCTCAGTGCAAGCTGGAAGAACAGAAGCACACTTTCCACTTGGGAACTCTGCAGCCTTCTGGATTCAATATTGAGTTCAACAATTTTAGGGCTAGAGGCACCATCTTCCATGTCCTTACCTCAAACCCCACAAAGCAGTCTTTGTTACCACATGGTCTGCTATTACATACAACCCATTGTTAGCCACTAGTAGTCCCCATTAATAGCCATTTATTCTCCTAAGCTGACTGTTATCCACTCCTTTGTCCAACTGTTTTTCTTTCTCTTTGGGCTCTATCTCTGATAGCGTTTACTTCTTACCCCACATCTCCCCCCAATATTGTCTTTTGCATATAAACTAACATTTTCCTAGCTACCATCAGTTCTGAAGAAGTGTCACTGAATCCAAAATGTTAACTCTGATTTCTCTCTACAGATGCTGCCAGATCTGCTGAGATTTTCCAGCAATTTCTGCTTTTGTTTCTGATTTCCAGCATCCACAGCTCTTTCAGGTTTTTTTTTAACCACAGTATTTAGGCAGGAACTGGAGAATATAGATTGGGGGCAGCTGTTTGTGGGTAAATCCACATCCGTCATGTGGGAATCTTTTAAAGGCCAATTGATTAGAGTTCAGGATCAGCACGTTCCTGGAGAAAAAGGTGGATAAAGGTGGCAATATTCGTGAAACTCGTAGAATAAATGAAACTGTAAACTTAGTCAGAAAGAAAAAGGAGACCCATATAAGGTTTAGGAATCCGAAGACGGAGCCCTCAAAGAAAGCAAGAAAGAAATTCAACAAGGCATTAGGAGGGTGAAAAGAAGTCATGAAAAGTCTTTGGCAAACAGGACTAAGGAAAACCCCAAGGCCTTTATATATAATTATGAGGAGCAAGAGGGTCGCAAGGGAAAAATAGGTCCACTTATGGACAAAGGAGGAAATTTATGCATGAGCCAGTGGAAATGGGTGAGTTCCTTAACAAATACTTTGTATCGGCATTAACAAAGGAGAAGGACACTGGGGATAGAGAGTCTAGAGAGGGGTATGTTGATATTTTAGAGCATATCAATATGTAAAATGTGGGAAAAAATAAGTTGTTTTGAAAAGCATTAAGGTAGATAAGTCCCAGGACCTGTCAGGATCTATCCCAGAATAATGAGGGAGGCAAGGGAGGAAATTGCTGGGGCTTTGTACGACATCATTGTATCCTCTTTAGTCGCAGGAGAGGTCCCCGAGGACTGGAAAACAGCCACACCTGTTCCTTTGTTTAGGGAGTGCCAACAGGATAATCTGGGAAATTACAGGCCAGTGAGCCTTACATCAGGAGTAGGGAAATTATTGGAAAAGATCCTTAGGGATAGGACTGACACATATTTGGAAAAATGTGGACTTCTCTTACAAACTTGACTGAGTTTTTTGAGGACTGGTGAGGGCAGGGCAGTAGATGTTGTCTACATGGACTTTAGCAAGGCCTTTGACAAAGTCACTTATGGCAGACAGATACAGAAGATGAAGTCAAATGGGATCCACAGTGAGCTGTGAAGATGGATACAGAACTGGTTTGCTCATTGAAGATAGAGAGTAGTGGTGAAAGGGTATTTTTCTGACTGGAGATCTATGACCAGTGGTGTTCTGCAGGGATCAGTGCTGGGATCCTTATTGTTTGTAACATATATCAATGATTTGCAGGAAAATGTAGGTGGTATAATTAGTAAGTTTGCAGATGACACAAAGATTGGGGGAGCTGTGGATTGTGAGGAGGATTGCCAGAGGATACAGCAGGACATAGATAGGCTGGAGACTTGGGTGGAGAAATGGCAGATCAAATTTAGCATGGAGAAATGTGAGGTGACGCATTTTGGAAGGTCTAATGCATCATTAGAAGAAAGTATGTAGTAAATAGCAGAGCTCTTAAAAGCATTAACATACAGAGGGATCTAGTTGTACAGGTCCACTGTTCCCTGAAAGTAACAACACAGTGG
>NC_063351.1:26817525-26839496 GCF_021869965.1 Rhincodon typus | reverse complement strand
GTTCACCCAGCTCTACACCTTGTTATGTCAGATTCACCAGCATCTGCAGTTCCTACTATCTCTCTAACACAGTGGATAAGATGTTCAAGAAGGCATTTGGCATGCTTGCCTTCATTGGATGGGGCATAAAGCTTTGCAAGTCACGTTGCAACTGTACAAAACTTTAGTTAGGCCACACCTAGAATATTGTGTACAGTTCTGTTTGCCACACTTACAGATGAATGTGGAGGCTTTGGAGAGGGTACAGAAAAGGTTTACCAGGATGTTGCCCAGTTTGAAGGGTATTGGCTCTGTGGAAAGACTGGATAAACTGATTTTATTTTCACTTGTATGTCAGAGCCTGAGGGGCAACCTGATAGAAGTTTTCAATATTATGAGAGGCATGAATAGAGTGGATAGATGGAGTCTTTTTCCCAGGGTAGAAATGTCAATTACTAGGGAACATAGGTTTAAGGTAAAAGGGGGAAAGTGTAATGGAGATGCAAGAGGCACACAAAGGGTGCTAAGTGCCTGGAATGTGCTGTCAGAGGAGGTGGTAGAAGCAGATGCAATAGCACAATTTAAGAGACCTCTTGACAGATACATGAATAAATAGGAAATAGAGGATTATGGACTGCGTAGAGGCGAAAGATTTTTAGTTTAGAAAGGTGTCATGTGTTGGTGCAGGCCTGATGGATCGAAAGGCTTGTTCCTGTTCTGCACTGTTCTTTGCTCTTTGATCTTTGTTCCAGAAGCAGAAATTGGCTGGAAAATTAATTACGTGGGAAAAAATGGGGTATGAAAGAAAGCTAACTGGGAATATAAAAACAGATAGTAAGAGTCTTTAGATACTTAAAAAGTAATAAGTCTAACTAACAAATTGAACATTGGGCCTATAGAAATTGAGCCCGGGGAATTAGTAAGGGAAAATAAGGAGACGGTGCATGAATTGAACAGGCACTTTGAATTTGTCTTCAGAGATAGTAGCAACTTTTCAGAAGTAGCTATAAACCAGGAAATGGAGAGGGGGGAGGTTCTCATGAAAATTACAATCAGCAGTGAAGTGATACCGTGTAAATTGTTGGAACTGTGCGCTGACAAGTCTTTTTTAAAATAAATCACTAGTGAGATCGTTGGTGCATTGGTTTTAATTTGCCAAACGTCCCCACATTCAGGGAAATTTCCATTACTTTGGAAAATATTTAGTTTAAATAATTTAATTATTTTGGAAAATAGTAAATACAATTACTACATTCAAAAAGTAAAGGATGCAGACACAGGAGCCTGCAAGCTAGTTAGCTTAACATCTGTCATAGGAAGATGTAAGATGCTACTATTAAAGATGTTATAATAGGGCACTTTGAAAGATTCAGGATAATTAGGCTGAGTCGGCATGGTTTTGTGAACAGGTAGTCATAATTATCTACTTTATTGGAGTTCTTTTCAGAATGAATGTGTGCTGTGGATAGGAGGCAACATGTGGATTTACTGAACTTGGGTTTCCAGAAGGCATTTAATAAGTTGCTACATCAAAGGTTATTGTGGAAAATAAATAACCCACTGGTGTTATACCTGAAGCCCTCCCTTTATCCTGACACCCAACGTCACACCACACTCTCACTTGAGATCTGATACCCATCCTCTCTCTGCTGGACGCAATACATACTCCCTACCCCAACTGCCCACCCACCCTGACCTTTCCTTAGTGATCAGTCATTTACCCGGCCCCCTTTCTATCTTGTGTCCTGGTACCCTGTCCACCTTTTAACTTGCCAACTTGCTGCCCTTACACCTGGCATCCTGCAGGTTCAGAATCCTGAGGTGCTACGCATTGAGCACCCTGCTTACCTGGCACGCTGGCAATCTACTTATGAGGCACCCTGGCACCTATCCACTTGGCAAGTTAACTTCAAACTTCCCTTATGTACTTTTCCTTTTGCAGGAAGTGTAAAAGATGTCCGTGCTATTGCTGACATTTAAATCATAGAACATGGAGACTACGGCTGTGAGAAAGTGGAGGTATTTTGCCTCTCCCTGGTGATCCATTACTGCTGGACACAGTTGGGCTGAAGGAACACTTTGCATTTCTGCAAGATCCATGATCAAAATCTCCTGCCTGAAATGCACAGCACTTTCTTAAGAATAAAGGAGCAAAATGGCAAACTGATTATGATTGCCCCAGAAGATGTTTCCACTTGTGGAAGAATAGAGAACGAGGGGGTCACTGTGTAAAAATAATGGATCGACCATTTAAAGATTGGCTGATGAAAATTTATTTTTGTCAGTGTCTTGAGTGTTTGAAACTCTAAATGTGGTGTGAGCACAGTCTTTGAAAATATTTAAGTCAGATGAGGATAGTGAGGTGGTGGCCTAGTAGCATTATCGCTGGATTGTTAATTCAGAAACCCAGGTAATGTTCAGGGGACCTGGGTTCAAATTCCACCACAGCAGATGGTGGAATTTGAATTCAATTAAAAAAATTTGGAATTAGAAGTCTAATGATGACCATGAAACCATTGCCGATTGTTGGGAAAAATGAATCTGGCTCATTAATGTCTTTTAGTGGAAGGCAACTAAAGACTGATCCTTACCTGTTCTGACCTAATGTGATTCCAGACCCACAGCAAGGTAGTTGACTCTTAACTGCTCGATGGGCAATTATTTCTGACCTAGTCATCAATGCCCTTACTCTGTGAACAAATAAAGAAAAATATGTTCTTGATAAGCAAGGGCTGAAAGTTTATCAAAGACTTGAGGGTCTAAATAACCTAGTCCTGCTCTTAATTTGTATGTTCATATGTATATATTGACTAGAGATATTGCTCGAGTCAGCATTACACGGAATAAGAAGTGACATGCTGTAATAAAAGGAATGAAAGTAAGCCAAAGAAAGTCTCCATTAATGAGAATATGTAGGACTGTTAGCTGTGGAATCTGAGTGTAGCATTCATAAAGCAAAGACTGATTCCCCTGGTTGACAAATCAATGGCAAGGGCTCATTAATTATGAATTATCACTGAAAGGATACTGTCCTGGCACTAGTGGACTTTTTGTGTATGGAATGCTTTTGCCAGAGAAAATAATTGAAACAGGGTCCGTTGTTTCTTTTAAGATAAACTTAATTACATGAATCATGAAAATAGACAAAGCTCCGTGGCTATTCCACCAAAGTGATGTCCAAACACTGTGGGCGGTATCTAATCAAGGCAGTGGGTGTCTCGCTGTCAGCTGGAGAGCTGCCAAGAGCCACACGTTACTTTACTTGATAGGCTTCTTGCTTTAATTGCCCACTTAAATGCCTCAATTGGCACTGGGTAGGAGTTTTTGGCTTAGACTTTACCAGGGCAGAGTAGGGTGGGGGTGGAGTCCCTACCCAACATCCTCACACCCCACGAAACACCTTCCTGCTTCTAAATATGCCTTGGGGGAGGGCATTCAATTCCACCTAATTGGTTATTCCTATACTCCAAGCTCTCCATTGCTACCCTTTTAATAAACATCATAATATTGAGCTGAAAAAGTAGTTATTGATACTTCAGCGGCTTCATGACACAGAAAGAGAAATGGACACCAAACCAAAGATGGTGTGAGTCAGAGGGGTCCAAATGTTTGGGTAAAGAAGTGGTTCGAAAGAAGCAATGTGAGTTGGAAAAGTAAAGAAGTTTTAGAAAGGAGTCACATAAAGTGGGGATTAAGTGGTTGAAGACACTAATATCAATAATGAAGGCTAGAGATAAAGGAATTGTGAGAGGCCAAGGGATTATTTCAGAGCCGGTTGAAAGTTACGGTTACAATGAGAAGAACAAAGCCATGGAGGGATTTGAAAACAATAATTGACATTTTTAATATTGAGGTGTTGGAGGACAGCAAACTAATCCAGGCAATGTGAGTTGGTCTGATGGGCTTGTGGAACTTGATTGCAGGATAGGATGTGGGTAGCAGAATTGCTAGTAGAGTACAGTTTAAGTTCCAAAACTTTTGAAACCTAGTTCCAACCTTCCGTAATGGTTTATCCAGAGGGGATTTGGGAGCTGGTAGATACGGTGCTTTGAACAGGTGGATCTGTAATTTAAATATGCTGAGGCAGCTGTATATTTCACATTTCAATAGACTTATATTTAACAGCTAAATGGAAACAAGAACAGTGGGATCGAGCAGTTCAGTATCTTTCAAGCATTGCTTGTGGGCCAGGAGGAGCAAGAGTGCTTCTGCCCACGCTGCCAAAACTATCCTGTCACAGCAGACACCAATCCTACCCTGCTATCTGAACCTAGCCTATAATCGAAGGGTCTTTCCAGTCAATTTTACTCTCTTGCAATGATACCCCATGCCACACAATCTGAACCTCCCTGCCCCCTGACAGGAAACAAAGAAAAGAATTGAACCCTGGTCCTGAGATTAAATTCATCTGGATTTCTGCTTTGTCCAGATTTCTGACTTTCTCTCCCAGTAGAACCACCGCCCTACCCACTCCCACCTCACCATTCCATAAATACCCTGACTGCCTTTGTTAAGATATCACACGATTATGTCAGGTTCTGTTTCCAAGCTTTGTATATGAATGACAAATAGAAATTGTTACCTGAGTTCATTTGTAGACCAGGATGAACATTATCGAAACAATCAACAACATTTGCAGTGTTGCACATGTTGAATGGTTTTTCCATCCCAGCACTGGAATCTTTATTTCCTGACATGTCCTGTGCTTTCCTGGGAATTGGATTGAACATTTTAAAACTAATTAAGCTTAGGGCTCTTCACTATCAGGCAGGGTGAATTTAATCACATATGTCTCTGTTGGCTTTAAGCCCAGCTAACAGATCCATAGCAATTTTTTGTAATCAACAGTCTCTATATGTATCAAAAAAAAGCTTTTGAAATGATACATATTTCAAAGTCACAGCAATTGTTGCTTGGAAACAGCTTCTATTTTTAATCTCATTCTAGTGGCTATGAATTCTCAATAAAACAAATTGCTCAGGATTTCTCACTATTTGGTCATTTTTAACTGATTGTTGGGAATCTAACCTCTCTTCCGAGATTAAGGAGAAGAATGTTGGGTGTGTTTAGCATTCAATTTACGTGACAACTGCAGTAGCACTATTATTTTTTCCATAAGGGACTCTTCATTTTAAGCCTCTGGTTCATGAGCCACAGTTTCAAACCATAAGCACAATTGTTCTAAGAGATGCTGTTCTAGTGGGTTGTCCCATCTGAACCAGGTAGGCAGCACAGCCAAAACAGCTATCCCAACAACCTGCTCTTAATGTAGAATAAAGGCCACAGGCATTTCAAAGAGGAGAGAAATAGATTTCAATCGAAACATATGTTTTGTCGAATAGGGTTTAAGAGAATCTGTTTTAGGAAAGGAGAATGTTTTAGGGAAGGAATTCCAGAAAGAGTAAAAGCTAGGTGACTGAAGGCACTGTTGTCAGTTGTAAGTTCAAGCGCAACTGAGCTGCACAAGGGGCTTGAATTTAAAATATTAGGGTTTGGGATTTCAAGACTCAGTGAGGATGGGTGATGGGTGAATGGGACTTAGTTCAGAACAGTTTTCAATTGTAGCATTTTGGATGAACTTAAGTTTATCTAGAATGGAGGATGGAATGCCTGCAAGGACAACATTGAAGTGTTTATATCTGAAGGTGTTTATATTTCAGGTAATTAGCAACATATGAGCTGAGGTCACAGAGGTAGAAGTGCATGCAGGTGCTGTTATGATCTCAGACCATGTGTTTGGTTACATTCTGGCTAGGGACCAGTAACTTTGTTTTTAAGGTGACAAAGTGAGATTGAGGGAACCTATGATGAGAATAAAGCTGCAAGATTCCATGGTTTTGAACTGAACAACAGCATGTTTTACGACAAAACATTAGAGCAGTGATACAATCTACAATTTGTGTACAACATACCTACTTGTTCCTGGCATTCGTATGTGGTAAATGTGGGTAATAGACTGTGATTAGACATCACATGGTGCACATCAAATATCAAACATAATTGAAGCAGTCCCCACAGATTTCTCAGCAATTCCCCTTGAGCGTTAATGACATTTTGGATTATCAAAACTTACTAAATTTCGCAAAGGATTACAAATCTTCGCTTTTGTTAATTCCTCTCAGGAGCTGCTCTGTCATGGTAAGGTAAATACAAATTTGCATTGTCTGACTGGACTATAGGTCTGCTGTCTCACTAGAGAGAGGTGACTGGGAGTGTTTTAACCTGAGGGTCACTACATTTCAGGTGAGGGGAGGTTGAGATGGTAACCTCAGCCAGTGTGGGAATTGAATCCCTGCTTTTGGCATCAGTCTGGTTTTGTAACCCAGCTGCCCAGCCAACTGATCCAACCAACCCCCAAATACCACAATGACTGCTCTAATTCTAATCAATGACATTTCCACCTTTCCTGGGCCTACACTCCCCTAGACTCCATAAACTGTACATTAGTGCCTACTCACAGACACAACTCCAGCTTTTTTCAGACAGCTAGTTTTACTAAGCTAGAACTACCCTGGGGACTTTTGTTGGGCTCTAATCTTACTCAGTTGCACCAAACAGATGCTGTTTGTGGACTTTTTAACCATACTCTCAATTGTACTGAATTATTAATGGTGCACTGCTCCTTCAGAGCATAACTCCCAGACTCTGTAGAGGCTTGACTCCAGTATTTAGCTTCCCAATAACTTTAGAACTTGTGCCTGATTTCTAATAGCTTAGAGATTCCCAATTGCCTTTGGCATTTCACAGAGTTCCTTGAACAATACATAGTTCAGTTGACTTCCCAACAGTACAGCCAAAAGCAGTTCTGTCTAACATGGAGTTTCCATCAGTCTGTCTCTCTTATTGAAAACTTTGTAACCAGTTTCATCGCTATTTCCAGGCAGAATTGCAAATAATTAATATTTTGGAACACCAAAATGGAACAATCTTTGAGTGCTACATTCTTATAGAATGCTAGCTTTTGATTGTTAATTGTTTTATTTTCTGCTGCCCTTGCCTTTCTAGATGGAAGTGGTCATGGGTTTGGAAGGTGCAGTCTGAGGATCTTTGGTGAATTTTTGCAGTGCGTTGTGTGGATAATACACACTGCTGCTACCGAGCGTCGGTGGTGGAGGGAGGGGATGCTTGTGGATGTAGTGCCAATCTAGTGGGCTGCTTTGACTTGGATGGTGTCAAGCTTTTTGACTGTTATTGGAGCTCCAGGCAAGTGGAGAGTATTCCATAAAACGCCTGATTTGTGCCTTGTTGATGATGGATGGGCTTTGGGGAGACAGGAGGTGAGTTACTCGCCACAGTATTCCAAGACTTTGACTTGCTCTTCTAGCTACTGTGTTATGTGGCGAGTCCAGTTGAGGGGATTCAGTGATGGTAACACCATTAAATATCAGGAGGTGGTGGTTAGACAGATTTTCTCTTATTGGTGATGGTCATTGCCTGGCATTTGTGTAGCATAAATGTTACTTGCCACTTGTCAGACCAAACCTGGATTTTGTCCCATTCTTGTTGCATTTGAACATGGACTACTTCAGTATCTGAGGAATCACGAATGCTGCTGAACATTGTGCAATCATCAGTGAACATCCCCACTTCCCACCTTGTGATGGCAGGTCATTGGTGAAGCAGCTGAAGATGGTTTGACCTAGGACTCTACCCTGAAGAACTCTTGCAGAGATGTCCTGCAGTTGTGATAATTGACCTTCAACAACCACAACCTTCGTCCTATGTGCCAGGTATGATTTCAACCACTGGAGGATTTGCCTGATCCCCATTGACTCCAGTTTTCCTAGGTCTCCTTGTTGTAACGCTTGGTTGAATGCAACCTTAATGTCAAGGGCTGACACTCTCACCTCACCTCTGGAATTCATCTCTTTTGTCCATGTTTGAACCAAGACTGTAATGAGGTCAGGAGCTGAGTGGCCCTGGTGGAACCCAAACTGGGGGTCACTGAGCAGGTTATTGCTGAGCAGGTGCTGCTTCATATCACTGTTAATGACACCTTCCATAACCGTATTGATGATTAACAGTAGGCTGATGGGGCAGTAGTTGGCTGTGTTGGATTTATCTTGCTTTCTGGGTACAGGAAATGCCTGAGCAATTTTCTACATTGCTGGGTAGATATGAGTGTTGTAACTGTACTGGAAAATCTTGGCTATGGGAGCGGCAAGTTCTGGAGCACAAGTCTTCAGTACAATTGTTGGTTTGTTGCCAGGGCCCATAGCTTTTGAAGTATCCAGTGTCTTCAACAATTTTTTGATATCACGTAGAGTGAATCAAATTGGCTGAAGTCTGGTGTGTGTAATGCTGGGGACCACAATCCCAGATTGCTGTGAATGCTTCAGCCTTGTCTTTTGTACTGATGTGCTGGTCTCTTCCACCATTGAGGACAGGGATATTTGTGAAGCCTTCTCCTCCGGTCAATTGTTTAATTGTCCACCACCATTCACGACTGAATATAGCAGGACTGTGGAGCTTAGATCTGATCCATTGATTGTGGGATTGCTTAGCTCTGTCTACCACTTGCTGCTTGTGTTGTTTGACATGCAAGTAGTCCTGTTTGGTAGCTTCACCAAGTTGATGTCTCATTTTCAGTTATGCCTGGCGCTGTTCTTGCCATGCCTTCCTGTAGTGTCCATTGAATGGCATGGGCTATGGCAAGATTTATGGCAGAATCAGTTGAGAAATCCAGGAATGCTTATCTCAACATCAGGAACATCTCACTCCATCTAGTTTATTTTTTTCAAGTGAAGTGATGGCTTCTCACCAGGCAGAGTGCGCTTTAATTAAGGGGAATTATTGCTAATTGAATGTTGCATTGTTAACGACACAAATCATCTCATTAATATTCAGGTTCCTATTTTACCAAACATGCTGGAGTACATTGAGAAAGCTCAACATAGAAACCAGAGCAGGTACCTGGTGCCTACTGTGATGATGCTATTGCTTCATGAGGTTATTTTGTCCTTTTTTTTGAAGAGAGGTTTTAAGGCAGAGGTAGTGAGCAGTCTACCAGAACCATTAGAGTAAACAGCTTGTGAGGCCTTGAGGTTTTTTTAAAGTTGGAACAATAAAAGCGGCCTGAATGGGTGTGGCTGAACTCTGACAGAACCAGGATGTTTAGTTTAGCTCTCAGCTGTTGCTGTTGGGGTCTTGAAGAAGTGGAAGCTATTTTATCCCTTTCTCAATTACAACCAAAAGCTGGGGATCTCCGCCTGCTACAGGAGTTTCACATGATACTGTGTTCTGAATTTGCTTTTTGCCAAGAGTGTGTTTATGGAGCAGTTAATTAGCAATTTACTGTATCCATTATTCTGTCAAATTTTCTAATAGAGCTGAGTTATTCTAATTCCTTCTTTCTTTTGTTGTATTTCAACTACGTTGCATGAATGAAGTGTGTTTTGCTTTAAATCTGGATGTTTGACCAATCAAATTGCATCTGGAATGCAACACCTTACATTTACCTTTAAAATAAGAAAAGGTGGGGTCTAAACTATCTTCTGAATATTTTGATGGGGTTTGGTCTGGTCCATAACACTTCAGCTTGTCTCTTGCTCTGAAGGATCTGCTTAGGATGGAAGACCATCTCCGAGCACAATTCACACACACACTTCTCTTCCATGGACTTGGCATCCAACATTAACCAGCACCTCACAACCATCACAGCACCTCTCAGACACATATCAGATTGCTCGGGAAGCACAGGATGCACCAACAACCAGCATTGAAAGGTTGCTCCAAGGACAATTTGTGCGTTTTGCTGGTGAAGAGTCTTTAGTCTGGGAGTAAACATCTGGTCAGTGTAGTACAATGTACTACATGAATCTCACCATGAGCTGGCAGCTATTGAGACTAACACACTGTATAACAAGTAAGCAACCATGTCTCTTGGTTTTAGAAGAACAGACTGGAAGTCGATGGAGGCATCCATTAGCCATGGGGTTCTGGCAAAATGAATCAGGGCAGTCTCCAATACCAGTTCAGAGGATTGGCCATGGTCAAGGTTTCCTCTGCATGATCTGGGTCAGGTGGTCCGTGTTTCTGTCCTCTGGTATTGGGTCACAGTCAGGTAGCTCCATAGCGACCAGCCCAAGTAGTGAGGGTAACATGGTCCTAGATATGTACAGGCATCAGTCTGGGAACTGAGCACTCTTTATCTGGGGCTGTATGGTTAGCTTGCATAAGAGGATGGATCATGTTCAGTCGATTGGATCCATACATAGAAACTAAGACATCCCACCTTTGCACTACTCCACTCAAACAAGTGCTCCAAGCCCCTGATGGGGAACTGCAAAGCCGGCTTCAACTTCTTTGATGTCTTTAGGAAAAGTCCTTGACTGGTGCAGCTGCTGCTCTCCTTTTTAAGGTGGCATGGGTGCAAAGGTGGATATTTCAGTGGTTATCTGTTGAATAGTAAGTTGCTTCTGGAAAGATTTGTGATAAGATGGGCTGACTTGGACATGAGAGACATGATAAGGGCAGGGTAAATAGTTAATGAGATGCATTTGACAAGATACAATGAGAAATCTTGCTAGGCCTTACGATGGACATCCCTCAAATAAAAAACTCTACACAGCCCATATTTAGCCAAAAAAGGTGTACAGTTCTGTCCTGTGAATCTATAGTTCCAGTCCAGTATATTTCCTACCCTACGTTCTCACTGAACACTTTGGCTTGAGTATTCTATACTATATTGAAGTGGTTCAGTTGCTCAGTAATAATGAAAAAGGGTAGACAGCAAAATGAGACTTCTATTTTTTTTTATTGAACTCAATTGATGAATTTCATCCTGGACTGCACACCAAGCTTTTTTTAATTTGGGAAATATTGCTTGTAATTTTGGAACTCATAATGTTGCTGTCTTCAGACTTTACTCAAATGATGCACATTATGCACACGTACAAAGTGTACATTAAAGAACAAGAAGATTTTCAACAGTATCAAGGTTTCAATCAATTACATTGTCTAAAATTCACAACAATGGAGACTACAATTAATGTTCCATTATTATTGGAGTCAACAGAAAAGGGTTTCAATGGGGCATCGGTATTTGTGACATCGAATTGCATTGGTGCCATTTTCTCAAAGCCAACAAATGTACAGGTGAACAATGTGAAGTTTTTGAAGGAGGTTTTCTGTTTGATACATATCTTATGCATACACCTAAAAGAAACAGGTACGCTGATGCAGCATAGTCAACAAATGATGGAAGAGACAGTATTGAGTTAAAAACAGAGATAACACAGTGTGGAACTGGAGGAACACAGCAGGCCAGGCAACATCAGAGGAGCAAGAAAATTGATGTTTCGGGTCGGGACCTTTCTTGATTTACACAAAATGCAAGAGAACTTGGAAATCTGGTTGATTGGAAGAGAGATAAATAATAACAATAAAAGGATATTAAAAAGCAATGTAAAAAGTAGCAGGAGCAAAAATCTGGAGGATATATCAGACCAAAGAATAAAGGTCTTCATAGTTATGTTGAGAGAATGGTTGAATGAAATGTTTAACATTGTGATGAACAGATTTTTACTTAAGAAATGTATCAAAATATGAGTCAAAGGCTGGTAACTGGTATTGAGTGACAAATCAACCACAATTTACTTGAATAGAGCAACAGGTTTCAGGGCTGAATGGCCTACATCTGTTTCCATGTGCCACTGTTTTGCTAATTCATTGGTTACCAAAACACATGGTTATGAATTTTCAAGTGTTAAGTAGGCTAGGGTACGTAGGGAATATATAATAAACTTTTACCTTTGTAAAAGCTTCAGAAAGTTACAAGATACAGTGTGGGCCACTTTGTACCCTACAGATAAAGGAGGTCACAGATAAGTTATTTTGCAAAGCCAATAACTTGTTTCCTTTTGCCACCAAGCAACAGCAGCAATGTGAGAAGGAATAGAATTCTACAAAGTTTCTGATTTTTCCAGTGTTTACATAATCATTGCTAACTCATTATTATTTAGACCGAGTTCACAATCTTGTGCTGTATAGAACTAGCATAAAATTATACATGCATTGTCCAGAATAAGTTCTTCCAAAAGCTTGTAGAAATTCACAATTAATTGTGAATACCAGAGGAATAACAATTTTTGGCAATGCTTTACATCTTACATTTTGTTAAGAAAAATAACCCTACTCTATTGAATTCCAGTGAACAAGTAGGCATGTAGTTGGAGTAAGAGGAGCTTCGAATTGACATGTAAACATTAATCAAACAAATTTGTACAAACATTAACTGTAGTGTCCATGAGTAGCATTGTGTGCTCCAAATTAGGTAAAGCATGTGTTAAATGGCAGAGATCTTTAAACTAACATAGCAACAAGAAACTAACTCTAGCTTGGAGTACTCCTAATGCATTGTGTCCCTGAATCATCATGACCTCACTGAGTGAATTATACAGAGCAGTGTTAGAAAGCCCATTAGACTGCTTTATCTAACTCCAGTTAAGACATTACTCTAATTCATTGCATTACTAAGTTCTCACCAACTTCCATTCCAAGATATCATTTTACCTTAGATTAATAATGACATTCATTTACTGCAGTTACTGCTTCTATAACCAGTTTAAACAGCATAATTCATCAGTCTGCCTATTTCATTGCATTGCATTGGATGGTAATTCAATGGTTATTTTAGCAAAAAATCTATTTATTCTATATTTATGTTTCTTACGTGTCTTGTGATATTTCCTCTTCTTTCCTTCTTCTTGACTCTTGCCAACGTTCCATCATATGAATGAGTGTTAAGCAAATGCTCCAGAACATGATGTTTAGAGAGTTCAAGTCGAGATTAATGCCATGGCAAATTGAAAAAGACAGACTTCTGTCTGACCAGGCAGCTATGTGCTGATTTTGATATAATCATCAATACTTTTCAATCTGCCTCATGCCAAGTAAGTTCAGTGCTGACACACGCAGGCAAGTGGTTTGGCACATTAAAGGAAAATCATTTTGGAAGCAGCATTTTAAATGATTTCTTCACTACGTTTCACAACAGTAAATGTCTCTGAGCATTGTCTTAGTTTAGTTTCTGTTTAACCAACATATCTGATGTTAGTTTGCTCGTTTAGTTGAGTAGCTATAAAAATGTGATGAGACTTGATGACATATGATAAGATGTATCTAGACTTTTTATCTCTATCTGTGGAAGCAATAAGCCTCTGTGTGCTCTGTTTCTGAATATTGGAATACCATTTAATCACTTAGAAGTTTGATTTTTAAAGCATCTATGCCACTATAAAACTGATTTTCTTTTCACCCTGCTGTTTGGAGTCAATAGGATTTCCTTTATATTTGAGATTGGGACAAAGTAGAAGAATACAAAATATTATTTATAGAATATTTGGAATTGGAGTACTTGTACATATCAACAAATGTGAAATATTCATGTGACAGATTGCTTAAATTAGTGTTTAGCATCAATTTTGCAGATTGCAGCAATGACTTTAGCTCAGTGAAGCAAGGTAATTAAAACTGCTGCAGTAACTTATGCTTTTCAGTCTTGTTGGCTTCCTGCAAAGTGAACTTTTAATATACTCTTGTGTAAGCAAGAGTTACACAAAAAGCAGCAAACTCCTTCTAAGTATGTGCAGTTCAGGCTCTGATGGTTTTTTTTTTGCAGGGGAGCTACAAATTCTTAGTCACTCAGTGGCCGCTCAGCAGCTCCATAATAAAGAAACTAGTTGTTGAAATTGGCCTCTACAGTGCCTGTTTCTCTTAAGTTAAATGACAATTGACAAGAGTAGACATATGTCCAATGGAAAGTAGCCTGAGCGAATGTAGGGTGGTTACACAGAATAGGACAAGCTACTAGAAGAAGGAGGAGGAGAGTGAGAATGGTACACAGCGGGAAGGTACTTAGGGAGCAGTTCCTCTAAATTCCAGTACATTCAGAGTTTTAAATTTCAGTTGAATAGTGATTTACTTTGTACTGCATTTCCTATACAATATTGTATTCACTGTTCATAGTGTGGTCTTCATTTTGCATTGGAAACACAGACCCAGTTTGGATGATCAGTCTTTTGAAACCTTCCCGAGTTTCTGGTAGTAAATTAATTGACACTGCCCCACTCTGATCTCCCTGCCTTTGCCCTCCTCTGTTGTTCCCATGAAGTCCAAAGTAAGCTTGTGGAGTGACACCTCAAGTATTGATTAGACACTTTATATCCTTCCAGACTCAATGCTGAGTTCATCAGTTTCAGATCATAACCTCAGCCCCATTTTCTAAACAGCAGCTGTCAGTAATGAATCTGTTGTTTTCATCTCCTTAAAAACCCATTGTTTATTTCTTTTGTCAATCACCATCTTCTCGTGACATCAGCTCTTTCGCCATTTAATTTCTCCTTACTTCTTTCAGACTTTCCCGTTTTCTCTTTTCTTCCTAACTTCATTGGTTCTGCATCTCTACATAGATCTATGGGGTTAATTTGTATTTGCAGATTTGTAATAGCAGATACATTCTATCTTGTTCAAAAAGTGCACAATTTGTAGACAGTCAATGTGACATTTTATAAATTCCTACTTTGAAAATAAAGCCAGCCTGACTCCAAAGTGATACACAGCCAGATTCCAAACAAGGCCTCATACCTAAAATGCATTGTCTGACCTGAGATGTCACCTCTGGTATACTGATAAAACTATCTTAGGGTGGTAACTTGAAAGAAATTCTAGGATTTGTACATTAATCCTTTCTAACTGATTAAAGATTTAACAGGCATCTTAGGTTTGTTCAACACATTCGCTTCATTTCTATGACCCTTTGATCTTTTGCTTATATATTCTGTATCCGATGCCACTTCTCTTACTGACAACTGAAGAAGGAGAGAGACTCTGAAGGCTTGTGTCTTCAAATAAACCTATTGGATTATAACCTGGTGTCATGTGATTTTTAACCTTGTCCACCCCAGTCCAACACTGGCACCTCAACATTATTTCTAACAGCAAAGATCTACATCAGTACTTTTTAGAAACATTTTAAGAAACATTTCCATTTTAGAAACAAGAATACAGGTAATTTTTTTTAACTCATTTCCCAGTTTGGTAGAATGCCAAATATTAAAATAGACACTGATGTGTTAGAACATTGTTAGCAGTTCATTTTGAGTTCATTATCACTGATAGAGAGTCTCTGCAGGGTTTAGGGAAAAGAAGTTCATTGTTATCTGTCACCTTCCTGTTATCATAGTGGCAGTTCAGCTGACACTGAAAGATTAATAGGCTTATTAAGACAGCCAACTTTTTTACTCATGGGTTTATTAAGATAGGCAATTTTTTTACTAATGGGCTTAACAGTTCTCGGCTGAAATAGGATGTTATTATTATAAAAATTGTAACTTAATACATTTTTGAGAACTGAGTTCATTCAAAAGCTATATGTAATCATTTAGATTGAAAAAGTACACACAGAAACATAAATTAAATGCAACACCAGAACATTGGCATGGGTTAGCGCTAGCTACTGCTCATAGAGAAAATTCCACTGAGTGGGGCTCCTGTAAACAGAACAATTATGTGGTGACTTTTGTAGGCATGTGTGGGTGTGGTGTGTCTGAATGTGTATATGTGTGTATTTATATCTTGTGGGAAGCAAAATTTATTTTACAGTTTAGTTCTGACTCTTTGGTGCCTTGTTCAAATGGTCCTTTGCATATATATCTCAGAAATTAGCTTCTGACTGCAGTGGACACCTCTGACATGGCCCACATTATTTCCCCAAACTTGTACACAGTGACATTTCCAGCAGAATTCACCAGATAGTGATCAAAGATGGGGATTTCTACCTTCCCTCTAACTAACCTAGTGCTGTTGCAGCAGAGTGAGTAGTCTCACTACCAGCCTAGCTCACTTGTTAAAGTGATCACATGACAATCGATGGTCAGGGTAGTGTAACATATTGGTGGAACAGTCAACATTAGAAAGCAAGTGAGCTGATTGATCAGGCCTAGGCATCCTTATTTTGACTATTGTATTCTCGGTTCATATTGTTGGATCCATTTTAAGTGGATGGTGTCAAAAGAGCCCTACGTCCCTTCCATCAATCAAACAGTCTCTGGTTAAGATAAAATAGTTAAGTCTGATCATGAGTCATTCAACTGACCTATTGAAGTCGATTGGAATCAAATAATATCAAACTTGAAGAACTCAATTTCTATACCTGTGAATCCATAACCTGAAATAATCAAAACATGGTCTTCTAGAGTTCATGACCATTTAAAACAACAAAATATTGAAAGAAAAGTGCATTGAAAATAGCTGGAATAATAACCAAATGCATAACTGGAAATGGAAGATGATTTTATGGAATGTAACACTTTCCTTTTTGGTTGGGTTTTGGTCAGCTCTATTAGTGCTTTGCTGGCGTCATTCATACAGATTCTTTAAAGCTACTTCTGAATATGAACAAAATGTACAAATAATGTTTCCTATAAAGCAGTTGGGATACAGTTCAGAAATTGACTTTATTTCTATAAATATATCTAATGATGCAAAAACATTATTATCAATCATCAGGTAAACTCGGGGCGGCACAGTGGCTCAGTGGTTAGCACTGCTGCCTCACAGTGCAGGGACCCAGGTTCAATTCCACCCTCGGGTGACTGTCTGTGTGGAATTTGCACATTCTCCCCATGTCTGTGTGGGTTTCCTCTGGGTGCTCCGGTTTTCTCCCACAGTCCAAAGATGTGCAGGCTAGGTGGATTGGCCATGCTAAATTGCCCGTAGTGTTCAGGGATGTGTAGATTAGGTGGGTTATAGTGGGATGGGTTTGGGTGGGTGCTCTGAGGGTCAGTGTGGACTTGTTGGGCCAAAGGGCCTGTTTCCATACTGTGGGGATTCTATGATCTATGATCCATATTTGTCCAGCAGGTGGATGACTATTAATGTCACAGGACAGCTTTAACAAATCACTTGCAGTGCAGTCTTTCAGAATGCCATGTTGCAAGAGCCCTATATAATGTGAGAAAAATATGAAAAGTCAATTTGAATGATACTTTATAGACCTTAAATCAGCAAAACTGATGCTGCTTGGCCTGCTGTGTTCATCCAACTCTACACCTATATCTGTTTGGAATTCATTTTTCATTTGGAAAAAGGGGAATGGTGTGGTATGTCTCACTTGCTAGTGTGCAGAATACTTCCAAGAAACATGCTCGTGATATCATCGTTGTATCTTTGTGTGTGACCTGAATTTATAGATGTCATCGACTGCATCTTAACTGAGGTCAAACTGGAGCTACATTAAACGTTTGTTAAATATTTCTGTAGTAAGTTATCCATTCTAGTTCTATTGTTAGAGGTACAAGTACTTTGCTAAAAGCAAAAACCCACATCATGGTGGAAGATCATGAACAAATCCATGTCCATCTGTGCACCTTGCCATTTAAGAACAAAGAAGTGGGCCATGCTAAATTGCCCATAGTGTTCAGGGATGTGTAGATTCGGTGGGTTATATGGGCATGGGTCTGTGTGGGATGCTCTGAGGGTTGGTGTGGACTTGTTGGGCCGAAGGGCCTGTTTCCACACTGTAGGGATTCTAAGAAATCTATGAAATCAAAACAAAAAAGTGTTACTTGTACAAAAAATTGCATATAGAGATCTCTCCAGAGTGAGTCAAATTGAAAAAGCCAAAGAAGATGGTACAATGATATTCAGTGGCTTGTTAAAAAGTAATTCCACATTTAACATACTCTCTTTTAAGAAAACGTGATAAATTAATCGGAGATTTATATTTAAAGTGAGTCCAGCTGAAGTTGCAGACTTGCTCACCGAGCTGGTGTGTTTGACTGCAGACATTTTGTCACCCTGCTAGATAACATCGGCAGTGCGCCTCTGGTGAAGCGTTGGTTTTCCATCCTGCTTGTTATTTATATGCCTTGGTTTGATGGGGTGGTTGGTATTACTTTCGGTTTTGTTCTTCAGTGTTCATTCTAAACTTAAACTGCTGACACTGGAATTCTGAAACAAAACCAGAAAATGCTAGAGGAGCACGGCTGGTTTGTCAGCATCTGCAGAGAGATAATCAAAGTTAACATTTTGAGTCCAGCGACTCTATTGGGGAAGAGCGGTATTTACGCTGATGATGGGGTGGGAGTGGGATGAATACAGTATGCGGAAATGGAGCCCAGAGAGAGAGAGTTTAAAAAGTGGGACAGGAAAGCAAACAGATAACTGATGATGAGCTGAGAGAGAACCAAATGCAGGGGAGGGTGCTAATGAGAAGTGTGAATAATTGAAAATCAGTGCATCATAAGCTGTCATTTCTGTCACCTTCAGTGGAATGCCAACATCAGACACACGTTCCCTCCCCTCCCTTGTCAGCAATCCTCAGGAATCATTTTCTCTGGGACACCCTGGTCCACTCCTCCACCACTCCCAACATGTCCCCGCACCCTATGGCATTTTCCCAAGCAGTCTGCCTGTTTACCTCTTCCCTTCTCACTATCCAAGGCCCCAGACACACCTTTCCAGGTGAAGCAGTGATTTAACTACACTTCACTCAATCTAGTCTACAGCAATCACCGCTCACAATGTGGTCTCCTTTACATTAGGGAGATGGAAAGCAGACTGGGTGACTACTTTGCCAAATACCAATGCTTGGTCAATAAAAATGACCGTGAGCTTCCTGTTGCCTGCTATTTCAACACACCACTGTATTCCTGTGCCAACATCTGTCTCAGGCCTGCTGCAGTGCTTAAATGGCACAATGCAAGCTCATAAGCCACCAAGGTACCTTACAGGCCTCAGGACTCAACATTGAGTTTAACAATTTCAAAATATGATCACCCTTCTATGTTGTTACCCATCCCCATACCCCTAGGGTCCTGTTGTGTATGAGTTTCTCTCTGCACGGCCAACCCATTTTCAAATATCCACACTTCTCGTTTGCATCCCACTTAGCATTTGTCTCTCTCTTGCGCTCTCAGCTTATCACCAGTTATCTCCTTGTTTGTCTGTGCCATTTCTATTTCTCTCTCTCTATCTGTGTCTCTCTCTCTCTCTGAGCCCCATCTCCATGTACTCTATTCACATCCCTCCATTAATGCCACCCTTTGCCAGCTATTTTCAGTTCTGTTGAAGGGTCACTGGACTCAAACATTAACTCTGTTTTTCTCTCTTCAGATGCTGCCAGACCTGCTGTGTTTCTCCAGCACTCTCTGTATTTGTTATTGAGGCATGCTTGATAAGTTATGAAGAGAAATGTGGAAAGAAAGGTCTTGCAGTGAAAATTCTTTCAAAAATTCCAACACAACTCTCACTTTGTCAAAAGAAGTAAGATTCAAAACAATCTGTTCATAGTTTAGAACCATTTTCTTACTTGCTCAGCCTACTTTGTCATCATTATTGCTTATGTTTATTTTGTTTCAGTTTGTTGTTCAAAGAGTCTTTTAGTGTCTGTTTAATCCTGGATTCCTGTTATATATTTTCTTATCTTTGATTTTTCCATGCATTTTATTCTTTAGACTGTTATAGTTTGTGAAGCCAGATCACTACAAAAATCTGGTATTTTCAGAACTGGGTTCACAGCAGTGTGCAAGAGATTGAGTGCAGATTCTGTTGTGACAACATCTGCTCAGGTGAAATAAAAGAGGTGTACAATATGCGGACTTCCCATTGATAATCTGGTGAAATAATAAAGCTTGAGAAATAAAATGATTTGCATTTGTGAATCCACACATACAAGCCACTACATCCTCGTCAGCCCAGTAAATGAGACGTTATTAACATTATAGAAGGCAAAGAGTAGAAAAGAGAAAAAAAGATTAGGCTGTTGCTTTGCAACAAGGTGTTCTATGAGACAAGAGAGCGTGACAAGGAGCCTGTTCTTTTTGGAAGATGGAACCATCTGGAAGGTCGGTAAGTATGTACGTTTCTGTCAGAGAGAAGAGGTCTATGGCAGCAATAGTGTTGTTAGCTCAACAATCTCCATAGCAGTGTGGGCTGAAATGAACTCCCAAATGATTTAATATCAGTAAAGGAAAAGAAGGTTATGGAAAAGGAGTATAAGGAATCCATGTTAAGAAATAAATGACCTATGTTAGTTACTTAGTTAAGGTTCTCGTGAAGAGACATTAACTGAAGAAGGTAGTATTGAGTGAAGGTGAGGGTTTGCTGCAATGAAAGTAAGTACAGCCATGCCAACTGAAGAAGAAACTAGCCCAGCAAAATTGCCACTACACCATCACCTTCCCTTGAAATTCTGCAATTCTCTATTGTACTTTGAGTTAAATATACATTTTGAAATATATCTATCTTGTAAAGTTCAGTGTGCATGCCAATTCACTTTTACTCCTAACAGTGCCACATTCAAGTAAGTATATTTTAACAGACTTACCTTGCTGGTTGTGGCTTCCCAGAAGTTTCCTTTAAGGAATTTTCAACCTTATGGAGGCTTAGTTCTCCTTGTGGCAAGTCAATGTTGCAATAAAGACTCCAGTCAAACATCAGACCCTTATTTCCATGTGTAAAGGACCCAATGCCCCTTTAAGGTAAGGCATTTCATGTTGTCAGTTTAGTTTTAATCAATGGGCTATTCCCTTAAGGCTTGTAGGGAACATGCAGTTCCTACTCGTCATATTGGAGACTTTGGAGACCTTTTAGCTTCTGTAACATGAACAAGGCATGGATCAATTTCAAGACCCATTTGTGGACCAGAGAGGTTCAAAACAACATGCAGCAAGATTGGATTAATTAAAAGAATAGAGGGTGAAAATATTAGCAATTAAATTAGTGTACAGTATAAAGCAGTGGTTCATCATATTTCCTTTCAATTTACAAAAATCAGTTTGGTTGCAGAGTAGAGAAAGTGGGTGTGCCAAAACATAACTATTGAAATTAAAAGGCCATATATTGTGGTGAAATGCCTTGAAACAGCTGTGTACAGCATCGAACACGTGAAATCAGTCATGGAATTCAAAGCTGGTAGTTATGAGGATTACGTAACTGTAGAATACTCTACTTGTGTTTGTCTTTTACCGCTCACTTTGGTAAAACTAGTTGAGGATGAGTGCAATGCTCTCCTCTTTTTGACAACAACTTACCCCTCCCCTGCACCTTGAATCCCAATCTTCCTTCACTTAGCCACTGCGAAGATTTTAAATTTTTTTCAGTGCAAAGATACACCATATATCAATTAAAATATAGCATCTGTAAAAATTAAGCAGCCAATTACTTTTCCTCGAGTAAAAGGAAAAGGATATAATGAAATGTAACGTGAACACATCACAAATATTACTACAAACTTTACAAAGTGGACGGTGTCTAATATAAAAATGAAGATCAAGAACTGGCCATTAAAAAAAACCCTTGGAAGTTTTGAGGTGTTGGGTTTTAACCTGAGATTACAATTATTTAATTGATGTCTTGTACACTCAGAAGTGGTAATTGGTTTTCCGTTTTTATTTGGTCACTGGGCTTTGTTTCTCAAGAAGCTGAGAAGGACAAAGTGTGAGAAAGCAATTTTAATTTCTACTGTTACAAATGCATTTGCTTCTCTCTGCTCTGTGTCAGAAGTGATCGCCTGCAATACATTTCCTCTGTGTATTTCTCTGTCTGGCTTCATTGTTTTTCTCAAGCTTTATAATTTGCAGGTGAGTTTTATCCCAATATGTGATATTTCCAGGAAAAGGTAAATCAAATCGGAGATAAAAAATCTCGGAGTTTGGTTTCAGTCATTTTAGTGATTATGTTAATTTAGGTTCAGAATGATACTTGTATATTGATGGCTTCATGAGCTTAGCTCACCCTGATCAAGTGACCCCTGCAACCATCTTAAGCCAGTGTTTGACATTTTCTTTAAAAAAAGACTACTTTGGTCTATGCAGGTTAATGGAAGTTGAAAGTGAATTATTGCTTTTCCCACTGTTGTAACACTTCTCTGCCACATGAAGCGAACACAAACGATATTTTTTTCTTTTGTTAAAGATCATTGTTCTGTTACACTAACAATACAAACACTGAGATACAAACACTTCAGAGATAGTAGGAACTGCAGATGC
>NC_063351.1:26774524-26817125 GCF_021869965.1 Rhincodon typus | reverse complement strand
CTGAAGAAGGGTCTAGACCCGAAACGTCAGCTTTCCTGCTCCTCTGATGCTGCTTGGCCTGCTGTGTTAATCCAGCTCTACACCTTGTTAACCCTACATTCCACTTCATCTCTTTGACCTAATCTGGGTTGATAATATGCTTTGATATTGACAGTCAGGCAGTTTTCCTGCACACGTCAGCTTTCCAAATATTGATCCTGCCAGGTTGTATAATCTACATATTGGATTCAGGTATTTTTACAATGTGATTTCTATGATTTTTGAATGGGGTCTGATCCCTTAGGGTGTCTGTACTTGAATCCTGAATCTCTCTTTCTCATTTACTTTACATCCATCTGGGTGGATTGGTAGAGGTTTGAACCTTAGTTCTGTTCCTTTGATCCACCAGCAGGCCACTCAGTTTTTTACCACAATGGTATGTATCTGGTGGCCTCCACTGCTAGTGTATGCTGTGGGCAAGTTCCCTTCACTTTTCCCTTTGTTTTGGGAATAGATTTTTCCCTTAATCTCTTCCACTTTTCCTGGAACACACCTGCCATTGGGTGGATGATTCGTCTTTGCTATACTCGCCTGTGGCTCCTCTATCAAATGAAGACCCATCTTTACTTCCTCCTGGCCCATCTAGGAATGTCTCTTCTCCTTTGTAAATTGACCTCAGAAATAGTTGTTTATCAAATCTCAGGCTCTGTCTTGGAGATAGCAAGAGCTACAGATCCTAGAGTCAGAGCCAAGACAGTGTGGAGCTGGAGGAACACAGCAGGTCAGGTAACATCAGAGGAGCAGGAAAGTCCTGATGAAGGGTCCCGACCTGAAACGTCCACTTTCCTGGTCCTCTGATGTTGCCTGACCTGCTGTGTTCCTCCAGATCTACACTGTATTGACTCAGGCTCGGTCTTGCTTGCTTTTGTGCAACTTTCTTGCCTTCTTTTCTAGCTGTTTACTTAACTCCATCCTTTTTAACTCCTTTCTGATGCTGTGCAGCTGTCTTCAGCATGAGTCACTCTTTCTGAATCACTTTAAAACCTCCTGGGTTTTTTTAAATCCCTGTCAGGACTAACGAATCTGTCTTAGTTTCTGTTTTTTTTGACATTTGCTGCTGGCTTTCTCCAGCCTTTTCAGTCTGTCTGGACTGCTCTTTCCTATTTGAGGACAAGAGTTTCCTGTCAAAGAAATTGTTCCCCAATAAAATGTCTGTCCTTGGCAATGGAAACTTTGGATTGCTCATGCTGTTACCAAACCCATGACAAGTTCACACTTTAGTTAGGTATTAATCAGTGTCACCTCTGGAATCTTTCTATGAACACGTTTATTAGCATGTTGGAAGTTAGTTTGAACCCAAGGGGATAATCTTTTATTTTCTGCGTGAGCAAGGTCTGTGCACACCACTGTCATGGAGATGCTGAATTCTCTCTTTGCTATTTACCTTGTGGACTTTCCCTTAGCCTGATCTACAATAGTTCATTGTTGGACTGGCTACTTTAACTGCTGTGCCAACCATTCAACAGAGCTAAAAAAGGCATCCAATTCTTTCTTGATTAAATGGGCTTGGTGCAAACTGATCAGCTGACCGCTGCAGCCATCTTAAGTCAGTGCTTTTCATTTTCTTAAAACCATTTTAGTCCATGACAGTTCTCATGTATTAAAATCACAGAATAGAAGTCAAAAATTGATTATCCATTTTTACCGCGATTGTAACAAATTTTACATCAATTAAATATTTCATTTGCTCTTAGGATGCTAATAATGCATTGAATGAAGGACTTTTTTCTTCTATTTTTAGTGGACTCACAGATATTCTATCTCTTACTATGCAGCATGGAGAAACACCTTGCCTCCTCTTTTGCTGTGGATTCAGATCACGTATCCAACTATGCATCCTCAGCTCTATGGTTGTTTCTAGATAGTAATCCATCAGTAAAATCCATAATGGTGATGGCTGAATCATATGTTTACCATGTTAAAGAGCAGGTAGGTGTTCTCACTAACTCTCAGTTGGTCATCCAAGCTGTGGTTTGCTGAGGTTGAAGTGCTGTATGAGGGAGTGGTTGGTGGATCAGGTGGTAGATGGGTTGGTGTGAGTTCAGTATTGTTATAAGTGAGTGAGACGATAAGTAAGTAGTGTGGCAGATGGGTGAGTTGACAAATGGGAAAGTTGTTCACACAGAGGTTGGTAGCAGGACCAGATGGTATGTGGGTGAGATGGCAATCTTTCTTTAATCAAGCACCAGGTGGTAAGGCAAATTATAGAGGTCTCAGTGTGTGTCTCAGCTTGGATCAGCTAATTCAATACAGACAACGATTGAGCTGAGGATTTTTGTTATCTGCGGCATCCTGAATTGTAATCTAAGAGACCTTCATTTTAATTTGCTTCGGATCATACTCTAAGCAGTTTCTTATTAAATTTCTTATAACTCCTTTATTTTAATATGCTTATTATTAAAAAAAACTTGGATAAAATATTTTACATTCTTTTGCTTCATTTCATACCACATCACTTGATAATATTTGATGTACGTCTCTAGAATCTAATCCTTGCTGGCACATACACTCTCAGTGCAGAAGCAAAAACAGTATACTGTCAGAAATCAATTTTTCTGGACAATAATCTCTCCCTGTCACGATAGGTATACGGTTCGTAGCTGGTAGTACATATTCAGTTATTTATACCTAATCCCTGGTGTGTAAGTATTGTTTCAATGGAACAGATTATTTACCCTAAATAGACTAATTATGAATAGCAGTTATCCTGCATTATTCTGCCAAGGCAACTTAGTGACTTGGTTGTGTAGATCAGCATTGAGCATTGAATATAAATCCATTGAGTTTTGACCACAATTTTAACACTCAGTTTTTGTATTTGTAAGAAGATGCAGCACAACTGTACGACTGATTATTCTTTAAGAATTTGTTTCTGAGATATGGGTTTGTCTGGCTGGGCCAGCATTTTCTGCTTTGGGGAAGGTGGATGTGAATGGCCTTCTCGAACCACAGCAATACTTGGGCTGAAGGTGCTCTTAGGAAGGGAATTCAGGATTTTAACCAGTGAAAGTGAAGGAATGGTGATATATTTCCAAGTCAGGATGGTGTGTGGCTTGGATGGAAGCTTGCAGGTGGTATGTTCCCATGTAACTGTTGCCGTTATCCTATGTGTTAGAGAGGTTGAGATGGTGAGTTTTGCATGCTGCTGCTAAAGGAGGTCATCAAGAGCTTTTGTAAAGCTAAAGGAACAGGAAATTGAGAAATGCTTGTCAGAATTGAAGACCAAAATCCCTAGATGCAGGCAAGGGTGTGTGTGTGACAGTATGATGGGGCCAGCAAAAATCCCAGTTCCCTATTTGCTTGTTCCCAAAGCTGAGGTGGTGATGGAAATCGCCCTTTATGCTATTGCCTGGCAACTTCCCAAAGCTTGGTGTTGCAGCCTGCACCCCAGAACAGGTCACCAAATTTCAGGCCAGTGCTGAAGTTAATGTTCATGCCCCATTTCTGCAGACAATTCACACCATTTGGCATTTTTCTGTCTGCTGGCCCAGAACCTGATGCAGCTTGTAGTGACTCCAATTGCTGACTTCTGTACAATCAATTTCCGGCACCTTTTGACCACCAATGTAAAAGACATGTACACATCGTCCCTGGCATTAACTGCTAAGGTAATTGACAGTGACCTACATCGAGGTTAACCAGCTGCCATCACAAAAGCATGAGGTCCAAGAGCAAGCCACTCATACTGGGTCACGGTTGTGGGGGAGAGGGAGGAAACACAAGACAAAACTTGATATAAAAGACAGTAGATACTTTTAATAAAAATGAAAATTCACAAATAAATATACTAGGAATCAGATGCGAAGGTCAGATTACTCATAATTACTAGAAGATCTGAAAACTGGCAACACTGACATCTGTGTCTAATTCCTTATTCTGTACCAGGAGGAAAACCTTCTGGAATTTAGCTGTAATTTTCTCTGCTACTACTGATTCCCCATGCAGTCAACGTTAATATGGTTAAACTGAGCTTGTCTTGCCAAAAACACCAAGAGTGTGATGAGTGTGCCTGTAAACACAGGCAACAGCCTTACAGAACACTTTAATTGTAGTTTGTTACTATTCTCAGGGTTAGGCTGGATCTAACCACAAAGCACATGCATCCCGGACATAGTTAAAACTTGACTGTGTGCTTAAATCCAAATAGACTTTTGTGATTGCTTAAAGCTTACTGTGTATTTAGTGATAATGCACAAACTAATTGCACCATTAATATACAGTTATTTGTCATGATAATATTAATGAAACATTTTTCCCCCACTTTCGCAAACTCGCCATTGGGAGTTATAAGATTTAATCTATGTTAATAAACAAATTCAGCTTTAATACTTAACGTAGTACATTCTTGTCTTTCATGCTCTCTTTCTCTCTCCCTCAAACTTGTGTGATGTGAGGGCTAGTTGTCACTTATCAGCCCAAGCCTTAATGTTGTATAGGCCCTGTTGCATGCAGGCTTAAATGCATTACTATTTGAGAAGTTACAAATGGAACTGATGACTGCGCAATCACCAGCAAATATTCCCACTTCTGATCTGAGGATGGATGGAAAGATTTTGAAGCAGTTGAAAGATGGGCCAAGGACACTGCCGTGAGAAAATCCTGCACTGGTCTCCTATGATTCGCCCTCAGAAGCTATTGACATCATCCTATATGCAAACTATGACTCTTTAAATTGGTGAGGAATTTTCCTGATTCCACATAACTTTAAAGATAATTTTATATTAATTAGCTTTGAGGTCCAATTTGAGTGAATGTGTTCCAGATGGGTCTAGGCCCGAAACGTCAGCCTTCCTGCTCCTATGATGCTGCTTGGCCTGCTGTGTTCGTCCAGCTCTGCACCTTGTTAACTTGACAGTACTGTCATGTCATTGCTTGCTGCAACTTAAAACTTGCTTGGAGTAGGAAGTTGCACCATTTGGACAAAAGAAATAGTTCTGTGATCACAGCAAGATTACAATAACAATTAGTGGGAATATTTATCTAATGATCTAATTCTCATTCCATAACATTGTTATGAAAACGTAACAGCTGAATTAATGTCACTTAGAAATTTAGTGCTATTGTTTAATTTGGAAAAGCTTTTTAATTTCAAGTTAAATAGGACACAATTCTTGAAGAGCAATTTGCACTTTTTGTACATTCCTGCCATTAAGCATTTAGCACTAGTTTCTTTACGAGTGACTTCCAACTGACTGATAGCAACTATTAAGAGTACAAAGTAGACTGTGAATACATTGAAAAATTATAGATACCCAATGCTTCAGGTCAGTTTAGAAGAAAAGTCACTGTATCTATTGGAACTTATTTAACAAAGGTCAAAAATGTGATATAGTTGATTAGTCACCAGCAAAAGCATGCTCCTTGGAAGTTCCTGATTATTTCCAAGCTCCAATATAAAGATGTATTAGCAAGTAAATGAGGTCTGCCAAAACATTGAAAATGACAAATGATCTTTGTTAAATCTGGATCCTTACACCTGGGATTGTGCACATTATTACAACATTTGTCTTCAAACTGTTACAAACTATCTTAAGGTATCTGTCATTCAAGACCAAATGGATCCAAAACAATAGCCATGAGCCCAATCTGATCTATAAACTCCTTTAATTTAACTTTCAAAATCTCTGATGCTTCTCTACATCTTAAATGTGAAAAAATTGATTTTTATCTAGGTGTCACCTTTAGTCTTTAAACATTCAAGACCTGGAGGACTAGAGAAACCTGCAGCCTGATTGATGAATTTACACCAAGTGGAGATCAGCCTTTTGGCAGCCTTCTGTTCTCCAGCTCAGGAAGTATAAAAAACAGAGGCTGAAGCTTCGTAGCTTTCAAGCTTCTGGAGAGGGCTAGTGTGGAGAAAAAGTAGGGGGTATTGCACTGCGATGGAGTTGGAAGATTAATTTCTTTTTGCTTATGTGGAGATTTGGACTTTTATTTATAGGGATGTCAGGCTTTTTTTTTGTCCACAGAGGAGGTACTAAATGAATACTTTACATCTGTTTTTACCAAGGAAGATTATGTTATCAAAGACATAAAGAGTGTGAGGGAGCTGAGACAGTAGTTGGCTAGAAATTGATTAAAAAGAAGTACATATTAAAAAGACTAACTTTACTTAAAAGTTAGTAAGTCTCCATAAATGAATAGGATGCATCTGAGGGAAGGAAGGGTGGAAATTGATGAAGAAAGGACAAAAATCTTCAAATCCTCCTTAAATGCGGAGGTGGCACCCTCAATTATAAAGTTGTATTCTTGTTCAAAACTGTGTATAAGTTTAAATTCAGCAACTACTCACCAATTAAATTGTTACAGAAAGAGAACAGCAGAATTCATGCAACTCTGTTAGAAATTGGGTCCCTCAGTTACAAACTATTTTCTGCATAGCAAAGAAACAATGAAACTTACTAACACAGTGTTGATATTCTCTCTTTGCATTGCATGAGCAAGGCTATAAAGAGTCCCTGGAAGCATCTGGATCACTTGAATCAGGCTTTCACATTAACATTCCGAGTTAACAGAATGGAGCTTGGTGCAGCATATCATTTATGCACATGTTTAGAAAGAGGGCAATTGTGCAGGCATCATTTAAACTGACCTCAAGCTGGGAGGTGTGCAAAGTGGGCGATGAATATCTGTTACATTGTAACTGGCCTGTGTCCATTAGATAGAAGGATTGTAATGGATGATTGTCATAGTGTAAACTCAGAAAAGGTGAACGCTGTGTCCCCCTGGGTTCTAAAAGCCTCTTTCTGAAAGGGTTGTATTGGGTATTTATTACAGCAAAATGGTGGACTGGGATGAATTGCCTGATTATGCAGAAAGAGCAGGAGACGGGCAGTAATAACATTACCTGGACATCTACAAACTCTAAGGTAACAGCAATCAGAGGAATCTCACCCAGCCTGAAGTCTGGGCTGCCTAACAATCTTGTGCAAACAGGAAGTACATACATTCTTTGTTTCCACTGCGACTGGCTGGGTCACTCTGCCGTGATTGCCATCATAAGCACGAAGGGGAAGGGGCTGGCAAGAAGAGCACTCTCACTTCCCACCTCCTGTACAGATGAGTCCCACCTCATTTCAGCAGCATCTGGAGGGGATGGAAGCAGCAACTAATGCCATAAGGATCAGACGGGGGAGTTGGCAGCTAACTGCTTTGGTGACACAAAATCCCAGGCTAATAAGCTATAGTTCATTAATAACTCCTACCAGCCTTCCGGTGAGAAATTGTCTCCCCTCCCTGTCTGATGGTGATGGGAGATCTGTCATCCATAAAGTTGATAGTGAAGGCTGTCAGCAATTAATGCTAGTCAACTCTAGCCCTGCCCAGATTCTGTGACTGTCTCGAAAACCAAGGTAGGTTATTCTGGGCTATGTTGGAGTATAGTTGAGAATGCTCATCCCACTGCTGTATATCTGTGATACGGTGAGGCAAAGCCAGTGTGCAATGTCACTCAGGGCAAGGCAGTGTCTCCCAATACTATCGCCATGGTAAGGTGGCAGCGAATGGTTGGAGTCAGGGCTGTTTCCTGCTAAAGCATGGCTGAAGTGGGAACAGAGTTGGGGTATTCCACATTGATCAGGTTAGAAGGCCTGCCTCCATTCGCTGGGACATCAGCCCAGTTCTGTACATGTGTGTTAGGCACATTAACATCTACATTTTAACTCCATCTTCACTCCCTTCCCCTTCCAGATCCCTTCATGTCTTCTCCATATCCCCCATGGCCCACATAGACCACACGCTCAGTATCTAGGAGAAAGATTTGCTAAAGAAACGCACAAAATTTGTTGGGAAGGGAACAAAATATTGGAAATAGAAATTTTACCTAACTGAATGAAGGGCAATCACAGAATCCATATCCACATTACATATAAGAAGGGGATAACAAGGTGTAGAGCTGGATGAACACAGCAGGCCAAGCAGCATCAGAGGAGCAGGAAAGCTGACGTTTCGGGCCTAGACCCTTCTTTAGAAAATGAACATATAAGAAGGTGTGTGATTGTTCTTTTATTTTCCATGAATCCTGATGTCACAGGACTGATTTCATTGTTTACTGTCAGGGAACCAAGCACACACAATAAAGCTGATCAAAGAGATGAAGACAATATAGCAAACTTCTTTGGAGACATGGGCAGAAGTCATATCATTATAATAACATTTGAGATGCCATGAAATTATCAAAATAAGGAAACAAATATTCAAACTCCACTTGAAACACGTTTACTCCCTTTGGAACTCATAGAATTGTCATTTTTAAAAAATTCATTCAAGGGATGAGGGTATTTCTGACCAGGCAGCATTTATTGCCCATTCCTAATGGCCCAGAGGGCAGTTCAGAGTCAACCACATTGTTGTGGGTCTGGAGTCACATGTAGGCCAGACCAGGTAAGGATGGCAATTTCCTTCCCTAAAGGACATTAGTGAGCCAGATGGGTTTTTCCTGACAATTGACAAGAGATTCATGGTCATCATTAGATTCTTTATTCCAGATTTTTTGTTTTTGAATGCAAAATCCACGATCTGCCGTGGCGGGGTTCAAACCCAGGTTTCCCAGAACATTATCTGGATCTCTGGATTAACAGTCCAGTGATAATACCATTAGGCTATCACCTCCCAAAACGTCAATATTAGGTGTTCATAAAATTGTCAGAATAAACAAAAAGCAATTTGAATTCCATTTCAGTAAATCTTAAATCTTTGGGGATCACACAAAGTTGTCAATCTAAACAAGGCTTATAATATCCTTTACAGTTATACCAACAACTCCTTCTGAGCTGAAGCCATTAGTGGGGTTTTACGTTCAACCAAGCATTCATAATGTGATTTCACTGCACAACTGTGTCATCAAAACCCTCAGAGTTGAATATATTAAAGTCTTTGAAATATCAGACTAAATGACTATCTGTTCCACTGGTTCAAAGACTGAACAGTTGATTGACTGACCTGCCAATAAATGAACAAATACAAAGTTGCTGCAAAAGCTCAGCAGGTCTGGTAGCATCTGTGAAGGAAAAAACAGAGTTAACGTTTCGGGTCCGGTGACCCTTCCTCAGAACTGATGGTGGCTGGGAAAACGTCAGTTTATATGCAGAAAAAAGGGACGGGGAATGGGGTAGGGAGTAAAAGATAGGATACAGCCTAAAGAGAGAGAAGAGCAGTTGGACAGACAAAGAGTTGATAACGATCGGTCTGGGAGGGGACTATTGGTGACTAACAACAGGTGGTGTGTAATGGCAGGCTATGTGGTAACAAGGCCTGGTGTGTGGGGTAGGGGCCTGGGACATGGGAGAGTTTAGGCCCTAAAAATATTGAACTCGATTATTGAGTCCAGAGGGCTGTAGTGTCCCTAAGCGGAAATGCGGTGTTGTTCTTCCAACTTGCGTTGAGCTTCGCTGGAACACTGCAGCAAGCTAGGGACAGAGATGTTGGCCAGGGAGCAGGATGGTGCGTTAAAGTGGCAGTCAATTGGTAGTTCAGGGTCTTTTTTAGCGAGAAGAATGTAGATGTTCTGTGAAGCGGTCACCCAGTCTACACTTTGTTTCCCCAACGTAAAGGAGACCACATTGTGAGTAGCAAATGCAGTAGACTAGATTCTGGGAAGTGTAGGTGAAGTCTTGCTTCACCTGGAAGGTTTGTTTGGGCCCATGGATACTGGGGAGGGACGAGGTAAATGGGCAGGTGTTGCACTTTTGCCGGTTACAGGGGAAGGTGCCGTAGGGCTGTGGGTGTGGGGTGTTGGGGGTGAAGGAAGTATGGACCAGGGTGTCCCAGAGGAAACGGTACCTGTGGAAGGCGGACAAGGGAGGGGAGGGGGATATGTGTCTAGTGGTGGCATCTCACTGAAGGTGGTGGAAATGGCGTCTGATGATCTTATTGATGTGGATGTTGGTGGGATGGTAGGTAAGGACAAGGGGAACCCTATCACTGTTGCGGGAGGGAAGAGAAGGGGTGAGGGCAGACGTGGGGGAGATGGGTGCTGGTTGAGGGCCCTGTCGACAACGGAGCTGGGGAATCCTCGGTTGAGGAAGAAGGTGGGCATTTCAGAAGCTCGCTTGTCGAAGTTGGCCTCGCCTGAACATATACGACGGAGACAGAGGAACTGAGAGAATGGGATGGAGTCTTTACAGGAAGCAGGGTGTGAGGATGTATAGGCCAGGTAGCTGTGGGAGTCAGTGGGTTTGTAATGGATATTAGTGGCCAGTCTAACCCCAGAAATGGAAACAGAAATGTCGAGGAAGAGAAGGGAGGAGTCAGAGATAGACCAGGTAAAAGTGAGGGCAGGATGGAAATTGGAGGCAAAATTGATGAAGTTTTCCAATTCCAGATGAGAGAGGGAAGCAGCACCGATGATATCATCGATGTATCGGAGAAAGAGTTGTTGGTGGGGCTGGAATAGGATTGGAACAAGGAATATTCGACATACCCCATGAAGAGACAGGCATAACCAGGGCCAATGTGGGTACCTCTAGCCTCCCCTTACCTAAAGAAAATAAGAGGAGTTAAAAGAGAAGTTGTTGAGGGGCCAATTAATGAAATGATCATCACATAGTCATAAAGTCATAGAGACATAGAGGTGTACAGCACAGAAACAGACCTTTCGGTCCAACTCGTCCATGCTGACCAGATCTAGTCCCATTTGCCAGCATTTGGCCCATAGCCCTCTAAACCCTTCTTATTCACTTACACATCCAGATGCCTTTTAAATGTTGTAATTGTACCAGCTTCCACCACTTCCTCTGGCAGCTCATTCCATACACTCTCTGCATGAAAAAGTTGCCCCTTAGGTCCCGTTTAAATCTTTCCCCTCTCACCTCAAACCTATGCCCTCTAGTTTCAGACTCCCCTACTCCTGGGAAAAGACCCTGCCTATTTACCCTATGCATACCCTTCATGATTTTATAAACCTCTATATGATCACCCCTCAGCCTCCGATGGTCCAGGGAAAATAGCCCCAGTCTACTCAGCCTTTCCCTAAAGCTCAAACCCTCCAAGCCTGGCAACATCCTTGTAACTCTCTTCTGAACTTATCAAGTTTTGCAACATCCTTCCTATAGCAGGGAGACAAGAATTGAATGCAATATTTCAAAAGTGGCCCCACCAATGTCCTGTACAGCCGCAACAAAACCTCCCAAATGCTATACTCAATGCACTGGCCCATTAAAAAAAAGCATACCAAATGCCTTCCTCACTATCCTATCTACCTGCATCTCCACTTTCAAGGAACAATGAACATGCTCTCCAAGGTCTCTTTGTTCAGTAACACTCCCCAGGACCTTACCATTAAGTGTATAAATCCTGCCCTGATTTACCTTTCCAAAATGCAGCAATTCACATTTACCTAAATTAAACTCCATCTACAACTCCTCAGCCCATTGGCCCATCTGATCAATGTAACCTTCTTTGTTGTCTACTACACCTCAAATTTTGGTGTCATCTGCAAACTTATTAACCATACCTCCCATATTCACATCCAAATCATTCATATAAATGACAAAAGCAGTGGACCCAGCACTGATCCTTGTGGTACACCACTAGTCACAGGTCTCCAGTGTGAAAAGCAACCCTCCACCACCCTCTGTCTTCTACTTTGAGCCAGTTCTGTATTCAAAAATGGCTTGTTCTCCCCGTATTCCATGTGATCTAATAGAGTGCAGTTAATACATTGAAATCTGAATCTCAATATTGCTCAATACAGAACAGCACTTCACAGAGTTGATACATTAATCTAATGTATCTGAAGCTTTCACTTTTCCACTTCTGGTCAATTTAATGATCATTTGCCAAATCTAAGCAAAGCCACATCATTAATCACTGCATTAAAAGCATACTTAACTTATCATACGGCATTGTATTATGATAAGTCAGCAACACCTTTTAAGCTTATGTAACACAATGTTCCTGACTCCAGAACAAGCTACTCCCATGTTTGTGACACCTATAAACACATCTCCTTCAGAAAACAACTTGAGGTCACTGGATTTGTAGTGAGTCTGAAATTATCATCTTCACACTGGACCTACTGGTGTTGAGATCTCTGCATGAGGTCTGCAGCCTATATGCTTATCCTGTGCCCTTCAAAATATCACACAACAGGAATAGGAGTTGCATGCCTGGGTTTGGGTCTCAATCACCACTTTTCCACAAAGCTCTATATATGTTTGCCAAGTGTTGGGAACACAAAATCCCGCCCTGTGAATTGGAAGGATATGACACAATTTCATGGATTCTGATGATAAGGAATTCAAGCACTTTAATGAGGTGTGATGGGAAGTTGTTGTAATTGGTGCATGTACTGAGCATGCTACATTATTGGAAGGAGTAATTGTTATTTTCTGAACTCAGCTGATCTGGTCAGAACATTAAACATGTAGGCACATGTGGAATGTTTTACTTAATAGTCACTATACCAATTCATGATTATCCATAAACAGCTTTTTGTTGTTTTCTGGGTGTTATATTGCTAACTCAAATAAGAATATTGAATGCGTTTCAAAGTTAAATTCATTGCTGGGTAAATTTGAAACATCTTAAAGATGCAAAAGATGCTGTAGAAATACATCCTCTTCTTGCCTCCTGGGGGTCTGAAGCTCTTAATTTCAACACAGCACTCCTGCCTTGTCTCTCCAAATGTGTTTCGAAGAAAATGGGAACATCTGCCTTTTATTTTCTTGAAGCAAATTTGCACAGCTAACATAAATGTGATAGTTTAAATGTTATAATACATTTTAACCTGCTGCAATCCTTTATATCCTTCAACAGCACAGTGTCTCCCTGAATGTTCCCACAAAGCTATGTGTGAATGAGGCTGACTCCAAAACTTGCAACAGATTAGTCCTCATGAGAATGGATGGAACTGAACTCCATTCCATCAGAAAATCAGCATTGTAGTCTTATCATTTCTTCTGTTATAGGGATAAGCTACAACTTCAGTTCAAATTGCGAGTCTATCTTTGAAAAGTGAGATGTAGTGTCAGAAACAGGTCTGCCTTCAGAGTTTCTCGAGGTGGGGGGTATGCAAAATATTAATTGAAATGAGATATTAGCAAAATACAAAAAGACATCCAGGAACAACTGCATGAATATGAATTGCGTTTGTTTCATTTGAAGTTATTATAAATGATATCAATTGTTTTTACTGATCAAGGTCACAGATAGGATAATGCCAAGGCAAACATAAATGCTGTGAACTTGGTTTATCATAAAAATAAACTTTGTTTGGATTTCTCTTTACTGGGAATTCTTTCTGTGGTTGATGTAGCTAATACTTTCACAGACTAATAATTGGCTTTAAAGTTGAAGGCTCTGGTCAGTATGGGTCAAAGTGACCTTGAAGTCCAAGATTTATTTAGTTTACTGTTGTTCATTCAAGTGACTGCAGAAAACAGAGTAAGCTGAATAGAGCCAAAATAACATTGCTATCAAACAATGACATTTGTTGACTTGATACCTGGAGAGAACACAGAAAGCCGATATCTTTTATACCTATATTTATCATTAACTGGGAATGACCTTGATATGAAAATGAGAATGATTGATTGACAATCAGATTTTGCAACATTAGCTTCGATCTGTTGAAGGTGAAAATCTTAATTGAGTCAGCTACAATTTTCTCTGTATTTATGTTTTCCCTACATTTCTGTAAAGCGTCTGGGTTCTTTTACTGAACAGCATTATTGAAATATGAGCTGTTGTTGTATGACCACTGAGCTATCCCGTATTGGTGCATTAAAGATCTAAACAGCGTAAGTGGTGTTTTCAGTGCAAACATAGCTTGCTTTTAATTTGTATATGGGTGTCAATGGCTAGACCAGCATTTATTACTCACCCCTAATTGCTTTTGGAAAAATGGTAGTGTCATGACTTCTTGAACATGCTACTAGTCCACTAGGTGCAGGGATACACCTAAGTGTGATTAAGAAGGTAGGTGAAGGAACAGCAATACAGTTCCAAATGAGGATGGTGTGTGGTTTGAAGTTGGGGATGTTCCTATGCATCTGCTGCCCTTGTCCTTCTAGGGGTTGGAGGTCATGGATTTTGAAGGCGATGTCAAAGGAGCCATGGTGAATTGATACAGCGCACTGCTGCCACTGCATGTCAGTGGTGGAGGGAATGAATGTTGGTGGCGATGAATGGGTTACTACTTGAATAGGCTGCTTTTTCTTGAATGGTGCTGAGTTTCTCGCGTATTGATTAAGCTTTGTTCATATAGGCAAGTGGAGGTTATTCCATCACATACTGAGTTTTGTAGAGGGTGAACAGGCTTTGTGAAGGTAGGAGGTCAGTTATCACAGAAGTAGTCTCCAATTGATGCTTGTAGCCACAGCATTTATATAATTAGTCCAGTTCACTTTCTGGTCAATGGTAACCCCCAGGATTCAAGCACTGGTTGTATAACTGAATGTCAAGGGAAGACATTTGTTGAGATGATCATTGCCTGGCACTTGCGTGGTCGGAATGTGACTTGCTACTTTTCACCCTAAACATGAATGTTGTTCAGGTCTTACTGCAGATGGACACAAGTTGCTTCAGTATCTGAGGAATTCCGAATGTTGGTAATGTTTTACTAAGTGATGAATGGTACACCATCTGTTTCCTTTGCATTCCTATGTGATGGTCTGTTCTTATTGCACTTTGATGTAGTCATTTCTAATGTCTACACCCATCCTTTTGGGAAGATGACTCCTGATGCAATGCACTGCTGATATTTTCAAAATTTCCCTTTAAACTCACTATTGCCAGCTCTGACCTGGAGAAAAACATTGAAACATTAATTTCATGCTGCACCCAACAGCAACTGTACAAATTCATAATTAGAACTCGACAACTGAAAGAGTTACATTATTTCCCTTACTTCCCACCACCTTTTTCTGGTCAGGAAAGAATCCTTAGAGCAGCATAAACATCTTAATCTGTTATATTTTCAACTGATACTGCATCAGCCTTCATTGCAATTATTTCTACTTTTGGCAAACTATTCAATGTTAAATGAATGGCCTTGAAAATCTCTGCTTTGTGATTCTTGCAATTCTAGTATTGCCAGGTTGAGAGAAAGTTGACTAAAAGTGTTGATGGAAATGTTGTAAGGCTACCTTCCACATGTATGTCTTGTCTGACATCTCCCATGACTCCCCTTCATCATAGTACTTACAAGGCTTGAAACATAAGAAATTTGATATTAGAATCCCTACAGTGTTGAAGCAGGCCATTCAGCCCATCAAGTCCACACCGACCCTTCAAAGAGAATTCAAACCCAGACCCATCCCTCTACCCTATTCCTGTAACTCTGCATTTCCCATGGCTAATTCACCTAGTCTGCACATCCCTGGACACTATGTGCAATTTGCCATACCAATCTACCTAGCCTGCACATCTTTGGACTGTGGGAGGAAACTGGACCACCCGGAGCAAACCCCACAGACACAGGGTGAACATGCAAACTCCACATGGACAGTCTCCCAAGGTTGGAATCGAACCCGTGTCCCTGGAATTGTGAGGCAGCAATGTTAACCACTGAACCATCATGCTGCCCATATTTGGAGCACCCATGTCTCCTTACCACTGCTAGGGACTAGGGCTTGACTCCAGCCTCAAGCGAATGTCTGTGTGGAATTTTCATGTTTTCACTGTGTCTGTGTGGGTTTACCCCAGGTGCTCCGGTTTCCTCCCGCAATCCAAAGATATGCAGGTTTTGTTGGATTGGTTTGGCAAATTGTCCATAGTGTCCAGGGATGTTCAGGCTAGGTGAATTAGGGTTGGATGTACTCCATTCCATGTTCCTCTGTCCAAAGGCAGATCCTTGGATCATTGTTTGCTGATGCTTCATCCTGAGGCATTTTCTTGGAATTATTTTTTGTCAGAGATTCTCTTCTATTACCATCTACTCTTACAAAAGGGTGAAGAGGGAGGTCCCAAGTCTACTTCAGCCAAAATGGGAATTCTACTGGCATTACAGACTGTAACTCCTTAATCTGGGAGAGTTGGTACCAGGCCTTTGCCAGGCCAGAAAATTGGGGTGGGGTCAAATGCACAAATAGTTTAAAAGGTAAGATTGATGAAGAATCATTAGATGCCATCTCAAGGAATATCAGAAGTAGTGTGGCTGCCAGAGCACAGAGGTTATTCGACCAGAAAATGCCAGGTTGGAGAGGTACAACCTATATTCTGAAATGCACACTAACCATCTCGCCACTGGAGCAACCCAACTCTCTAAGTGTCCCAAATTGCAAAGAGGATGCTCTGAAGGAGGGAGCTGGCAGAATGGAGGAGTTCTGGACTTGTTTCTAGCCATTCATCCTGCTAAAGTATTTCACTTTATGGATCTATTATGGTTGATTATGATGCTACAGTTAACTCAATCAACTGATTTATTATCAAGAGCTCTTGGTTCAACAATTAACTTTTAAAACCTTCAGAAAATGCCTTTGAAAATCAACGTCCATTTGTCATTCCCTGGAAATGGAGCGGAAGGCCCTGGAATTGGGGTTATGGTTAACTGGGTCATTGTTTCGGTTACCGGCTGCCGTCAGAAGAAAACTCCATGTTGTAAATATACTTTGTTATAGTCTGGGATGCAGAGGGCAGCTCATACAGCAAGAAAATCATGCAAAGCTTACAGTTCCATGATGGAGATAGTAGGAACTGCAGATGCTGGAGAATCCGAGACAACAAGGTGCAGAGCTGGATGAACACAGCAGGCCAAGCAGCATCATAGGAGCAGTTCTGTGATGGATGTGGGAGTCATCTGTTGTAGGCTTGATTCCTAATAATGGTCAAAGACTTCATCCTGAGGGACCACTTTTGCAATGTAGACTCAATAAAAGCTGTGGCTGCTTTAATCCACTGAATGGCAGGCGCTATCCTCTTCCTTAGTCCTTGTTGGGTGTTCAAGATGCACTCATGCTTGTTTTCTTAAAATTTGGAAACCAGTGTCTGACCCTTCAGTCAGATCATTGACTGATATTCCCAGTAGGGAAGCTCCTGCACTAAAACCAGGTTCTAATGTTTGTGGATTTTCAGCAACATGATTTTACCAGGATGATTACAATAATTACCTGGTCTGAACATTACTTGATGACAGCACTGTTTAAAGTGTCTACATGTTTATATGAACTTTCAGTGGGTCTGACATGCAAGACTCCATCCTGGAAGTATGAAGGTGTAGAATGCTGAATTTAACCTTTCTTTTTACTTCATCTAATCACACATCATACTTTTTACTTACAGAGCGCCTAACTGCAATCCTGACAGTCCCGTATCATATTAACTGTTGTATTTAAGGTGCTGCTGGTGTCATTGTTAAAAACCGCAAATATTAATCAGCTTACAATAGCAAACTTTGTCGTTTGGAGATTCTCCACATGAAGACACCACCTAGGCTGGAGCGAAAGAGATTGTCTTGGACTGGGGCCAGTGGCAGAGTGTTATGACTGCACATTTTCCAACATGGGATTGGAAGAATTATGTCTAAATAAATACATAATTTGATGATGTTATAAAGACAGGTGGGAATGTTAATTGAGGAGGATGGAAAGCAGCTGAGAAAAAGGATATAGACAGGTTGAATGAGACAAAAAACATCACAGATTGGATAATAATGTGGGCAAATTGAAGTTATCCATTTTGGTAGCTAACACAGAAAGAAAAATAGTTCTTTTTAAATGGTGAGATATGGGGAAATGTTGGCATTCAGGGGGATCTGGCTGTCCTTTTCTTTGACTCACAGGTAGTTAACATGCAGATACTGCAAGCAATGAGGAAAACAAATGGTATGTTAGCCTTTATTACAAACGAAATATAGTAAAGAAACAGTATCTTACTGCAATTACTTTTAGGGCCTTGCTAAGTACACAGCTGGAGTACTGAGCACATTTTTATCTAAAGGAAGTTATGCATGCCTTATAGACAATGCAACAAGCGTTTGCGGGACTGAATGCAGGGATGAAAGGATTGTCAATGAAGAGAGATTGAGTAGACAAGGCTTATTTACTCTTTCGAAGACTGGTAGCTACTCAACTTGACACATGTAGAATTCTAAAGGGCTTCATGGGATCAATGCTGGTAGGATGTTTCCCAGGCTGGACAGCCTAGAAGTAGGAAACATAGACTCAGAATCAGGGTTGAGTGATTATGAGTTACATAAGGAAATTTCTTTCCTAGAAGTGTTATGAAACTTGGAAATTGCCAGCTCTAGAAAGCAGTAAATTCTCAGTCACTAGTATGTGCTAGGGGTGTTATTTTTACCAAGCTATTCATCCAGAAACTCAATTAATACTCAGGGGACTTAGGTTCAAATCAGAAATTTGAATTGGTGGAATTTAAGGTCCTTTAAAGAAAAATCTGGAATTAAACATCTGATGATGACTGTAAAACCATTGCCGATTTTTGGGAAAAAGCCCAACTGGTTCACTGAAGTCCTTCAGAGAAGGAAATCTGCCATCCTCTCCTGTTCTGGCCAACATGTGACTCCACAGCCAAAGCAATGTGGTTGACTCTCAATTGTCTTCTAAAATAGCCTACAAGCCACTTAGTTGTGTAAAATGTTGCAAAGTCACAAAAAAGAAATGAAACCAGACAGACCACCTGGTATTGACCTAGATACTTGATCTCATTCTTAGACTGACCAGTCTGTTGTCTGCAGATTCTTCCATCCATGACAGTATCGGTAAGTATAAGAATAACAGCACGGTCCTTGTGGAGACAAGCTCCCACCTTCAAATTTAGAATACCCTCCATGTTGCGTGGCACTAACATGGTGCTAAATGAGACAGACAGCAAACAGATCTAGCAACTTAAAACTGGGCGTCATGGGGCACTGTGGGCCATTAACAGAAGCAGAATTGTACTCCAGTATAATCTTCAACTTCATGGTCCGGCATAAACTCCAGTCAACCATTACCATCAAGCCAGGGGATCAATCCTAGTTCAATGGACAGTGCAGGAGGGCATGTCAGGACCAGCACCAAGCATACCTAAAAATGAGGTGTCAATCTGGTGAAGTTACCAAACTGGACTAATTATGTGCCAAACAGCACAAACAGTGATAGACAGAGCTCAGTGTTTGCACAATCAATGGATCAGATCTAAGCTCTGCAGTCCTAGGACATCCAGTCATAAATGGTGGTGGACAATTCACTGGAGAAGGAGGCTCCACAAATAGCCCCATACTAAGAGCCCAGTGCATCAATGCAAAAGATAAGGCTGAACCATGTGTAAAATTCTTCAGTTAGAAGTGCTGACTGGATGATCCATCTCAGCCTCCTCCAGTGGTCCCTAGTATCACAGATGCTAGTCTTCAGCCAATTTGATTCACTCCACTTGATATCAAGAAATGCTTGGAGGGACTGGATACTGCAAATCTATGGACCTTGACAACATTCTGGCAATAGTACTGAAGATTAGTCCTCCAGGACTTGCTGCCCCCCTAGCCAAGCTATGATACTAGCGGCTACCCAACAATGTGGAAAATTCCCCATGTATGTCCTGTATACAAAAAGTAGGACAAATACAATCCAGCTAATTACCACTCCATCAGTCTACTCTCAATCATCAGTAAAGTGATGGAAGGTGTCATCAACACTATCAAGCAGCATCTGCTCAGCGATGCCCAGTTTGGGTTCTGCCAAGGTCACTCAGCTCCTGACCTCATTACAGCCTTGATTCAAACATAAACAAAAGAGCTGAATTCCAGAGGGGAGCTAAGATTGACAGCCCTTGACATCAAGGCCACATTTGACTGAGTGTGGCATCAAGGAGCTCAGCAAAACTGGAAGCAATAGGTATTGGGGAAAACTCTCTGCTGGTTGGAGTCATTCCTGGCAGATAGAAAGATGATTATTGTTATTGGACATCAGTCATCTCAGCTCCGGGACATCTCTGCAGGAGTTCCTCAGGCTAGTGTCCTCGGCCCAACCACCTACAGCGGCTTCATCAATGATCTTCCTTCCTTAATGAAGTCAGAAGTGGGGATGTTCACTGCTGACTACATAATGCTCAGAAGCATTCACGACTCCTCCAATACTGAAGCAATCCGTGTTCAAGTGCAACAAGATCTCGAAAATATCCAGGCTTGGGCCAACAAGTGGCAAGTAACATTTGCACCACACAAATGCAAAGGAATGACTATTTCCAATAAGAGATAAGTTAACCACTACCCCTTGACATTCAACAGCATTACAACAGCAAGTCAGAGGCTAGAAATACTGCAGTGATTAACGCACCTCCTGACACCACAAATCTTGCCCACACTGTACAAGGCACAAACCAGGACTGTACCACCAATGCTCAATAATGGCAGTGTATACAAGATGCACTGCAGAAATTTGCCCAAGATCCTTAGACAACACCTTTCAAATCCATGACCATTTCCACCTAGAAAGACATGGGCAGCAGATACATGGGAACACCCTACCATCTGCAAGTACCTGTCCCAGCCACTCATCATCCTAGCTTAGAAATATATCACCATTCTTTCACTGTCGCTGGGTATAAAATCCTGGTAATCCTAACTGCATTGTGGGTCTACCTACAGCAAAGGGACTGCAGCAGTTCAAGAAGACAGCTCACCACCACCTTCTCAATGGCTACTAGGGACAGGCAAACAGCCACACCCAGGTCCCACAAGGGAACAAAAGAATTCGAGACAGAGATCGCTAGATTTTTGTATTCTATTGGAATTAAGGAAGATAAGGATAGTGTGGGGAACATGGAGTTGAGACGGAAAATCTGCCAAGATATTATTGAGCAATGGAGCATGTTTGAGGGCCTAGATGGCCTACTCTTGTTGCCGTTTTGTATGCTATGAACTTATCTGTTAGCGTAAATGCGGTGAGAACTTTTCAGCAGAGATGTTGATAATGTGTCTCCTTATACTTCTTTCTTCCTTCCATGATGCCTTTCTGATCATCTAAAAGCCCCAAAGAAATCTAAAAGAAAAGCACGATTGTAAATGTGCTTCAGGATTTTTTAGATGTTAGCTCAAATAACATGGACGAGTTTGTATTGAGTCAGATATCTGGAAATGTATTAGCAACTAACTATGTACACTAATCTGATGCCTCAGTCTGGGATATGTGCTTATTTAGATTACTGCCACATTTTATGAGAGTCAGTTAGCTCACTTGGCTGGAGAGCTGGCTTGCAATTCAGAGTGATGCCAACAGCTTGCATTCAATTCCCACATTATCTGAGGTTACCACGATGGACTCTCTTTCTCAACCTCTCTCCTCGCCTGAGATGTGGTGACCTTCAGGTTGTGCCACTGCCAGTTGTTACTCTCTGATGAGAGAGCAGCTCTATGGTGCAATAGGACTATAGTGACTGCCTGCTGACTAAATGAAGTGAGAGTAAGGTAGAGACCTTTTATACAAGACCACCACATGTAATGATGCCAGCTAGCTTTCTTAAAGATATAGTACATTTTTGTGGTCTGTGTACTCATACAACAACTAGCATCTCTATTGTATATTTCATGATCTCACTGTATCACAATTGCTTTACAACCAAAGAGACACTTGTGTAGTCACTGATGTGATGTAAGAAATATGTATGCTGTTCCCACTCCCTTAATTACATTTAGAATAAAGTTCAATTTGATTGATGAACCATACATTCATCTGCCACTATTGGTTCTGAGTTCTTAATCCAATCCAAATTATCTCATGTTTCATGTAATGCTCATTTTCCTAACACTCATTGTCTTGAGCCTTGTATTTAAACTGACATTTTCTTCCTTTTTGTTCTGATGTTTTTATTCATTGTCTTCATTTTCATGCTTGCAGTGGATCTTATCCTTCTCTAGTGCCAACCTATTAATTTTAGTTTCATCTCATTTTTGGTTTGCCTTTTGCTTTACTGACAAAGTAGTCAATTCTATTCAACTAACCACACTCTTTTCTGGGTTTCTGAACTCATCGTAACTGCTGTTTGGCTTCTGGCAATTTACTTTAAACTTAATCTTTAAATAGACTCGTTAGTCTCCAAGTAATATTTTTCTTGCCAATTGTTCTGGACTTCACATTATTAGTCAATGTTCATGAGAGCGAGGTAGTTTCCATAGACAGCCCAAGGTACTTTTGAACTGAAATCAATAACATTAGAATAGGAAAGATGCTGAGAATCCAGTAAGTACCCCTTAGCCATGGTTATGACGACTTAGGATGTCTTATTGCAAAAGATTGACCTATTCCAATCTTTACATTTCAGCTAGAAGTAATATGCTGACATTTATTTATAAAATATACAGATTAAGGCAAGGTAGGCAAACACAATAGTAGAATCATACTGTCTAAAAAAAACCCATTTCATCACAAGAGCAAATATAATTCTTTTCATAATTAAAATGAATCTTTGATGCTGTCACAATTGAATGAGGTTTTACAGCATCAGCCCGTCCCGCGCCCCAGGTAAAACAGGATGAATGGCTAGGCTGCATTCTGTCCCATACCTGAGGTGTCCTCATAATGCAATAGACAGTAAAGGCATCAACTTACCTGCTTGCTTTTCAGTCTGTTGAGGCTATTAGCAGGTCAGTTCATACATGTAGCTGGGAAAGGCAAACTGAACGAGACAAACTCACGATTTCACCATCTCACATGAAAATGCAGGAAGGAAAGAGGAGTGTGCTTCCTTTTGTGGGTTGCCTTGTGCCTATCGGGGGAACCCCCATGTAGTGGCAGGTATTCGTCTGCCAGTTGGCTTCCATAGCCCAAATACTCACATCTCTCATTGCACCCTGAAATAACTCCACAGAGGCTGGTATCCCATCACCAAGTCACCTTTTATTTACACATGAACAGTCCTTGCGTATAGAACTGCCTCATACAGAGTCAGGCACCAGTATCAGTTTCTCTGATGCTCACCCTTTTTATATGTCAATCAGATTAACAGCCCTTATCAGGGAATTCATATTCTATGATGGTTGACCTTGTTACAATCACTACACACCCCAAATTGCTAACTACCCGCTTCCTCTCCCACTCCCCCGCATCCCCCCACCCGCCCCACCCCGCGCCCGCTTACTCCACACCCCAGAATCTCAGCGGTACCTCTAAGTCCTGTCACTATGGATCTTTCCCTTGGCACTGTTGTAATTCCAGCAGCGGCCACTGCTAAGTTCTGGCGCTGTCAGATTTCACTCAAGAATGGCATTCTCTTTCCCTGAAGGCCACAAGTCACAGCTATTAAGGCCATTCCCAATATATTATCACCTTTTTAAAGCCAATTAGCATGTGTCCAACGTTCCTACTGGAAGGGGATGGTGAGGGTGAGCTATGCACCCCACTTGAAATTCAGCTACTTGAATCCTGGTTGATTTCTTTATGCTGTTTGGAACACTGGAACTGGAACCTTGATGTAAAGCCCATTCCTGTCATTGTCAGTTTACTTGTTGCTGCTAATGGAAACCATATCTTGACCTGGTCATATTCATCTAGCAATGCTTTTGAACAACACAGGTTTTATGCTTTAGAACAATGCTTCTCTCATAATGCATCCACTTAATATGGAATGAATTTGTCTGTAAGCACAGATGCTCTATCATTTTCCACTAATTGAAACCATACTCTTCACTGATAGAAGAAGCTGGTGTTTTGAGATACATTCTTCCCTATTTGGAGTGTTAGCTGGGATAGTAGCAAGGGCAGGCCTTCTAGTCAACCAAGTGAATATGCCAATAATCCAAACAACGTCTCTTGCAGAGTCCTTATTAACTTCATGATACTTCTGAGTTGCTGCCTTTGGAAAATTGGATCAGATTTACAGAGAAGGCTGTGGAAAACGGAATGGGAGTATTAGTCATACCCATTTAAGTCTATGTAAACACAGCCAGTTTGGATCCAGCCAGTTATTAAAGTGGAATTATGCTATTTCTAGATTAGAATTTGTTTCACTCTTGGAGTAAAGGATAACCACCATTGTCTTCCTTTACTGCGTTAATGCACAAAATCTCACAAAAACATCCAAACCTACATAAGCGATGTCCTTTACTTCTCACAGTGCAGTCTGTATAGAGCGAGGTTCCTGCATCATGGCTCACTTGCCTCTTTTGATGTACCTGTACTCTAGCCTCCATTTCTTTAGTCAAGGGGGTGCTATCGTCTATTTTGACTTTAGTTACTTCAAAATTGTGCAACAAGAGTACAGAAAGCTTTCCCAATTTAATTCAGAGGAAAACATTATACCAACTAATTGCATATTTATAAAAGAGCAGAGTGCTCACTTTATAAAATTTCTTTCATAATGAACACTTTTGCTTGATGTTTGCCTATATGGTTTAAACTTTTCTTGAATTATAACCATACAAACTGGAGCCAAAGTTTAACTAGACATCTAATATACACACTGTGAAAATAGTGTGTAGGTTTTCTTGGACTGGGCACAGAGGTACAGGTCATTTACTTGCAAGAGCAGATTAATGCCAAAGTATATAATCATATGCAATGGAATATGGAAGACTACAGAATTATATTTATTTTACACAACCCTGCTGAATTCTTAAGAAAGATCCTTTTGGAATTCTCTGAGTGACCCACTTTAACGTGTTACTCAGTTTCCTTTCAATTTTTGGTTTGTTCTAAAGAACAAAGAACAGTACAGCACAGCAATGGGCCCTTCGGCTCACGATGTTGTGCCGAACATGACATCGAATGAAACGAATCCCTTCTGCCTGCCCTTGGTTTATACCCCTCCTTTCCTTGCGAATTCACGTGTTTATCTAAAAGTCCCTGAAATGCCCTTATTGTATCTTTGTGAGAACTGATCTTAATGCATCTCCTCCAAATTGAACCTCTCTTGGAGAAGGTATTCAGAGAAGCAACAGTGCAGAATGTACTCTGTGTGGGGACTTCAATGTCCACCACCAACAGTAGCTTGGCAGCACCACTACCTACTGAACCGGTTGAGTTGTAAGGACATAGTTGCGACACTGAGTCTGTGGCAGGTACTGAGGGAACCAACATTTATTGCCCATTTTCAATGGCCCAGAGGGCAATTAAAAGTCAACCACATTGCTGTGGGTGTGGAGTCATATGTAGGCCAGACCAGGTAGCAGAGATAGCAGTTTCCTTCCCTAAAGGACATTAATGAATCAGATGTTTTTTTTCCAACAATAAGCAACAGTTTCATGATCATCATTAGGCTCCTAATTCAAGATTTTTATTGAATTCAAATTCCAGGACATCTGTGCAGGAGTTCCTTGGGGTAGTGTCTGAGGGCTTCTTCATCAATGACCTTTCCTCCTTTATAAGGTCATAAGTAGAGATGTTCACTAATGATTACTTAATGTTCAGCTTTATTCGCAACTCCTCATGTACTGAAGTAGTCCATGTCCAAACGCAGCAAGACCTGGACAATATCCAGGTTGGGCTGACAAGTGGCAAGTAACATTTGTGCCACACAAGTGCCAGTCAATGACTATCTCCAACCAGTCAGAATTTAACCATTGTTCCTTGAAATTCAATGAAATTACCATCCTTGATTCTCTCATATCAACACTTGAAACTGAATTGGACTAGCCATATACATAATTTGGCTACAAGAACAGTCAGATGACTTGGAATCCTATGGTAACTCACCTCCTGACTCCTCAAAGCCTATCCAGGAGAATAATGGAATATTCCCCACATGTCTGGGTAAGTGCAGCTCCAACTACACTCAAAAAGCTTGACACCATCCAGGACAAAGCAGCCCACTTAATTGGCACCACATCCACAAAAATTCACTGCCACCACTACCCACACTCAGTAGTAGCACAGTACATCATCTACAAGAAGCTGTACAGAAATTCACCGTGGCTCCTTGGAAGCAATTTCTAAACCCATAATCACTACAATGTAGAAGGACAAGGGGAGCAGACACATGGAAACACCATCACTTGCAAATTCCCCTCCAAGCCACTCACCATCCTGACTTGGAAATATATTACTGTTTCTTCTTGGTCAATATCCTGGAACCCTCTCCCTAGTGCCATTCTGGGTGCACCTATACCAAATATACTGAATATAGAACATAGAACATGGAACAGTACAGCACAGTACAGGCCCTTCGACGCATGATGTTGTGCCGACCTATTATCCTACTAAGATCAATCTACCCTGCATACTCTACATTTTACTATCCTCTGTGTGCCTATCCAAGAGTCGCTTAATAGTCCCTAAAGTATCTGACTCCACTACCACTGCCGGCAGTGCATTCCACAGGCCCACCACTCTCTGTGTAAAGAACCTACCTCTGACATCTCCCCTATACCTTCCTCCAATCACCTTAAAATTATGCCTCCGTGTAATAGTCATTTCCGCCATGCGAAAAGGTCTCTGACTACCCACTCTATCTATGCCTCTCATCATCTTGTACACCTCTGTCAAGTCACCTCTCATCCTTCTTCGCTCCAATGAAAAGAGCTCTAGCTCCCTCAACCTTTCCTCATAAGACCTGCCCTCCAGTCCAGGCAGCATCCTGGTAAATCTCCTCTGCACCCTCTCTAAAGCTTCCACATCTTTCCTATAATGAGGTGACCAGAACTGAACACAATATTCCAAGTGTGGTCTAACCAGGGTTTTATAGAGCTGCAGCATAACCTCGCAGCTCTTAAACTCAATTCCCCTGACAATGAAAATCAACACACCATACACCTTCTTTACAACCCTATCAACGTGGGTAGCAACTTTGAGGAATCTATGGACGTGGACCCCAAGATCCCTCTGTTCCTCCACACTGCCAAGAATCCTGCCATTAACCCTGTGTTCTGCATTCAAATTCAACCTTCCAAAATGAATCATTTCACAATTTTTTGGGTTGAATTCCATCTGCCACTTCTTTGCCCAGCTCTGCATCCTGTCAACGTCCCATTGCAAACTACAACAGCCCTTCATGCTGTCCACAACTCCACCAACCTTTGTGTCATCGGCAAACTTACTAACCCACCCTTCCACTTCCTCATCCAAGTCATTTATAAAGATCACAAAGAGCAGAGGTCCCAGAACAGATCCCTGCGGAACACCACTGGTCACCGAGCTCCAGGCTGAATACTTTCCATCTACTACCACCCTCTGTCTTCTATTGGACAGCCAGTTTTGTATCCAGACAGCCAAATTTCCCTGAATCCCATGCCTCCTTACTTTCTGAATGAGCCTACCATGTGGAACCTTATCGAATACCTTGCTAAAATCCATATACACCACATCTACTGCTCTACCTTCATTGATGTGTTTTGTCACATCCTCAAATAATTCAATAAGGCTTGTGAGGCATGACCTGCCCCTCACAAAGCCATGCTGACTAGTTCTAATCAAACTGTGCTTTTCCAAATAATCATAAATACTATCTCTCAGAATCCTCTCCAATAATTTGCCCACCACAGAAGTAAGACTGACTGGTCTGTAATTCCCAGGATTATCCCTATTCTCTTTCTTGAACAAGGGAATGACATTTGCCACCCTCCAATCTGCTGGTACTACTCCAGTGGACAGTGAGGAAGCAAAGATTATTGGCAAAGGGGCAGCAATCTCTTCCCTTGCTTCCCGTAGTAACCTTGGGTATATCCCGTCTGGCCCGGGGACTTATCTATCCTCATGTTTTTCAAAATTTCTAGCACATCCTCCTTCTTAACATCAATCTGTTTGTGCATATCAGCCTGTTTTGCACTGTCCTCACAAGGTGCCTCTGACTGATGAATACTGAAGCATAGTATTCATTAAGGACCTCCCCTACCTCCTCTGACTCCGTGCACAAGTTCCATCCACTATCCCTGATTGGCCCTACCCTCACTCTGGCCATCCTCTTGTCCCTTACAGAAGCATAGAACACCTTGGGGTTTTCCTTAATCCTACACGCCAAGGTTTTCCCATACCCCGTTCTAGCTCTCCTAAGTCCATTCTTTAGTTCCTTCCTGGCTACCTTGTAGACCTCTAGAGCCCTGTCCGATCCTTGCTTCCTCAACCTTAAGTAAGCTTCCTTCTTCCGCTTCACTTGGTGTTCCACATGCCTTGTCATCCAAGGTTCCTTCATCTGCGGTGGTTCAAGGCAACAGCTCACCACCACTTTCTGAAAGGCAATTATGGATGGGCAATAAATGCTGGCCCAGCCAGTGATGCCCATTTCCCATGAATGAATAGAAAAAAAAAACTTAAAATGACTAATACTTTATTGACAATCTTGTTTCCTTTTATGTTAAAGCTACTTCACCCTCTCCCTTCCACATTTGCTCACAGCTGCAAATTCTCCAGCAAAGATGTGAGAAAGGATTGTAGGCTTCTTTGTGACTGTTGTCAATACAATTTAATGAATAGCTAGCAGGAAATGGATTTACATGGAGCAAGCTGCTCCACATCCAAATTAATTTCCCTTAGGAGATGTGATATGTGAAATTTGAATTTGTTTGGCATCCAAGATTAACATACTTTGGTGAGACCATTTGTGTACAGCGAACTGCTTTTGGAAGCATAATCATCAGTTTTGGAGTTTAGATTTCAAAATAGTGGTTAATTGGTGTTGGTTACTTCTGTAAAGGGCCATGTTTAAAAAAAAAAGGTCAGAAAGTCTTTTCAAAATAGTGATTAAATCCAGCATTTGTTAGGTGACTGCAGACACCTGTAGTGTTAATGGAAAGATATCTATACTGTGGTATTTATGACAAGTACGGTAAACATGAAATGCTATTAGCTTTGCTTTCAGTTCAGAAGAATCTAAAGTAAGCAAGTTTTAAAATTCAGTTCATAAGACATCATTGTTGAGTCTTGGACCAAGTTTAGTTTCTCTCCCAGAAGTAAGATTTAGAGTTGTACTGTCTACCACCAATCCTCGTAACCTGTTTTTTAATTCATTCAAGGGATGTGGGTGTCACTGGCTGGACCAACATTTATTCTTTATCCCTACTTATTCTTGAGAAGTGGTGGTTCTTGAACAAACGCTGTCCATCTGGTGTAGGCAGATTCACAATGCTGCTCGAGAGGGAGTTGCAAGATTTTGATCCAGTGACAGTGGAGGAATAGTGATGAGCTTCCAAATCAGGATGGCAAGTGGCGTGGAGGGGAAGTTGCAGGGGGTAGTGTTCCCATGTATCTGCTGCCCTTCTCCTTCTCAATGGAAGTGGTTGCATGTTTGTCATAGGAAAGGAGCCTTGGTGAATTTCTGCAGTGTATCTTGTAGATTGTAGGCATTGCTACTACTGAGAGCCAATGGTTGAGGGAATGGATGTTTGTGGATATTTACGACTGTGGTGCCAATTGAGAGGGCTGCTTTGTCCTGGATGGTGTCAGGTTACTTGAATGTCATTGGAACCACTCTCATCCAGGCAAGTAGGGAGTATTTCATCATATTCCTGACTTATGCTTTGTAGATGGTGGACAGGCTTTGGGGGATTGGAAGGTGAGTTACTCACTGCAGGATTCCTAGTGTCTGACCTGCTCTCATAGCCATTGTATTTATATGGCTAGTCCAGTTTAATTTCCGGTCAATAGTGTCCCCAAGATGTTGATTGTGGGAGATTCAGCAGTGATAATGCCATTGAATATCAAGGGGTGATTCTCTCTTGTATGAGATGGTTATTTTCTGGCATTTGTGTGGCAGGAATGCTACTTGCTACTTGACCAAACCTGGATATTGTTCCAGGTTTGCTGCATTTGGAAATGGACTGCTTCAGCATCTGAGGAGTCATGAAAGATGCTGAACATTGATGATTGCACAATGAACAGCCCCACTCTGACCTTATGATGGAAAGAAGATCATTGAAACATCTGAAGATGGTTAGGCCAGGACACTACCCTGATGAACTCCTGCAGAGACATGTTAGGGCTGAGATGACTGATTGTTCTCCATATGAGTCCAACAAGTGGAAAGTTTTCACCCAATTCCCATTGACTTCAAGTTTTATTAGGGCTCCTTGGTGCCACGCTCAGTCAAATATGGCCTTAATGTCAAGGACAGTCACTCTCAAATTAGCACTGAAATTCAACTCTTTTGTCCTTGTTTGAAACAATGACAGATTGCTGGATTGTCGAGATGTCCTGCTTGTTAATTTGAAAATCATAAACAGCAGGCATGATGGGAGCAGTCTGGATTTGCATAGAATAAGCTGAGCTCGAATGATTTCAGTCTTACCATTAATAGCTCTCAGACCGCTGGTGGAAGTGCTTGGGCTGCAATTACAATAGATACACTGGCCATCAGGCACTGTGTCATTGTTAGGTGCAACATGCATACTGACATAACGTTCCATCAATTCCATGAGGGAGTGATGGGCTTAAGGATATGTACAAATCCCTCTGCCAAATTTGTCTGCTGCGCTCCTCTCCATGCTTGTCCATGACCACAGGCTTTCCAGCAGACTTCTTAATGCATTAGGTATTCGGTGTGAATATTTATCAGCTTTTTATTTGAGACTGCCTCATCAATTGGTCTTCATCCAAGTCCTCAACAGCAGAGCTCATATGCTACCTCACCCTCTAGCTAACTAGCTCCTGCACTAATTTTGCTCCTTGCCTGCTGCCTCACCATGTACAGGTCTCTTGTGTTTGGTTTCCTCTAAATTGTGCTCAGTCAGAATTTGAGCTAATGTTTGAGAATGTGAAATCAAATGACAGAATTGTGCCTTCATCACCACTGCAAGTAGTTATTCTTCCAATGCCTGGCTAGGCTGTATCTCTTATGCATTTGAAAGGAGGAAGCCATGAGGGTGAGGTTGTGATCTGCAGTGAAGTAAAGTTGGATGGGCATGTTTATAAGAAATACAGTTTGTACATCAGAACAGGATGTGTGATAAGGGACAAATTAGCTAAGGGAAGGAGGGTTAAGAATGAGAATACCATGATCTTCATTGGTTTCAGCCTCACGACTGGCCATGGTTTCAGCAATGGGTCTTCTAATAATGGTCAACATTATGTAGGGGTTAGCACATGCAGGTTTGCTTATTTCCTTTGGTTAGCTTCTGTTGTCTCTGCATCAGTGCAATTTTGTACAGCGAAATTTGTGTAAACGAGTATCATGTAATTTTTTTTGGCTCATGTGGTTTTCATGGTTGAATATCTGGTGTTGAGTGCATATTGTGAAATGTGAGTGTGTGGCCTGCAGCAATGGTAAGCCTGTAACAGTGAGGTGAAGCATGATTTCAGGTATGTGTTCCAATAAGTAGGGATTGCTGGTAGGTGAGTAATGGAGCTGTGGCGAATGTAGCAGAGGCCAACTCCATTGGTGCAACTGTGCATCTGAAGATACATTTGCTGACCTTGACCATGCATTTAAATCGCTTATTGCGTTGGATGCAGACACTAGGGACTTGACTCCTTGCATTGCTGGCCACCTATATCTGCTTTCTTTGCTTTCTGCATACTTGAATGGAGGACCTGTTGTCCTTTATCAGCGAAGAGGTATCTCCTCTTCCTGCATTTCCAATACAATGTGCAAAAAACTTGGAGACCGCTCGTTTCCAAAATATGACATTTTTCGGTCCTTACCAAGTCAGATTTACCTTCCACAGAACTGACAAAAAGACTGTTCCCTTTAAGAGATGCAGTCAGCTTTATGCAGTGCAGCTTTTGCTGGTGCATGCAATTCAGATTTTAACCCTCTGCTTATGTACCCAGCCAATCCACAATGCAATTAGTGCTGGCTAGTTATTGCAACTGTGTGAAGAGCAGGCAGTGTGAAGTCATTGCGCTAACTGTCTTACAGTGAGCGAGTGTGGGGGTTAATTACTTGCTGCAACATGTGCATTTGGTTTCAGAGGTTATTGAATTTAGGTTCCAAAAGCTTTCTGATCTCTGATGTTCATTTAAGAACAAACACACCCATCAAGGTTGCATGATAATTGTTAAAAAAGGAATTTCCTAACTGCTTAAGAATATTGTCCAATTCCATAGCAAGTAAATCTCTTACTCCTTTATAATGAATGATTTAGTGCCCATCAGTGTCATGAATCAACTTAAAACATTCATTATGATTTCTTGCACATGTGCACTGAGAATTAGCTTCTGTAAAGCTAAATGAGAAAGGACTGTATAATTGTAGAATTCTTAATGAAAAGGAACTAAAATTCATCTAAATTGTAAAGTGAACCATAGTACAGCTCCTGGTATGTGGGCATCCATTTTTGTTTCTCTATCAAACATTACATTGGAGAAACAAGAGATGGGCGCCTGCCCTTGTGCACAAAGCTGTCTGGCAGCAACATTGCAATGTAAGATGTCAATGTGCTCCATAGCGCAATACTGAAGTGCTGAATTGTATTATAAGTTAGTCCGAGATATGCCATGGTATGAGGTGATGTTGATGCTTTGCTTATGCCAACCTCCATGGATGGAAGGTGCAGCTGTTCACTGTCTTGGAACATGGCCTGAGCATTTGGGGAATGCTGGTCAAGATGGGTGCCCAGAGAAAACACTGGCAATCTTCAGCCACCAGGTTGCCACTTTGACTTTCAAGTCAGGAGTTGGCATCATCTGGTTTCTCACTGGTACCTGGGAAAATAAAAAGCTGCATATAAATAAGGTGAGACAAGGTAATAAAGGAAAGTTAATGCATGCAAAAATATCTGCGCTGCTCACTAGTGAGATTCTCAGCTAGCTGTTAAAACCCTAAGCAGAGAATTGGACTTTATCTTTTCAACATTGAGAATCTCATTTTTAATTCTTCCTACATTTTCCCAACTTTATCACCATTGCCCACTTTGTTCATCAGCTGTGATAATTCTGCCCAATATCTTCTCTAGCAGATGAGTTTGGAGTTTAAAACTTGTTTGCTTGTGATGGATGTGGATCGTCTGCAGATGGCAGTGACCAACAAGAAGGGGATACTCACCAATTGCCTTGGGGCAGAGGGCCAGTGAGTATCTTAGCATTTCACAGAAGAAATATCTATTTTTCATGCACTTAAAGGTTATGATTACATTTGTGAAAATCATCACCTTAAGTGAAACATAGGGTCCCATATGAATCAATGCAAAAGCTGCAATTAGATTCTGGAGGAACTTCCATTTTAGAAAGAAAATATTACAACATTATACCATATGAGTTGAAATACTTTTACGTGCTAAATTCCTATATTGCATTTCAAATAAATTTAAAAATACAAAAGAAAAATGTAACTTTCTGATTACTCAGAATTTTCCAAAAATGATGACTCATTTCTTTTACAACAAAATCCTTTTTTCTCATTTTTGGTTTCATAACACAATGGATGCTAATTCAACTTTTGATCTTGTGCAGGAATTCCCTCCCTCAGCACTTCCACTTCTTTAAGAATTTCCAGGGTTGCTGCAGAAATCCTGGAGCTGTTAGAATCAATGTTTATTTTATAAATGACTGCTCAAGCTGCCCCTTCCCCCTCACCAGCACCCACCTGAACTACGATCTTGCCAAGTCAGGGTGAGAGTCCGCAAGTTGCAGGGAAGACATTGAGTCAAGCGGGAAACAAAGATTAAAATTAACCTCTTGGCACTCAATAACATTACAGGCCCTAATAACTACACAGCATTAAAGTAAAATAGCATTAAGTGGGACAACATAAAATGAGAGCTTATGTACAGTGGTAAGTGCCATTGAAAATTATATCAGGCCAAATAAATATATGCCGATAGAATGATGTACATTCTGCCAAGTATGTCTGGGAAATTGTGGGCCCATCAGACAATTTGTATCATTTGTATCAGAGTTTTTGCAATTGGATTGTACAAACATATTTGCCACTCTTAACCAACAAGCTAATTTATGACTGATTTTTTGATAAGAAAACTACAATCTACGAATTAGGGAATACCCCCTGGTGGAGGATAATGATTTAATAATGGAAGAAGTCACTACCTGAGCATTCCAAATCAAACCTGCAGTGTCAGATTCAAAGATGTTCTCCAAAAATGCCTCCTCAGATTCCGACACAGCTTGCCCACCAAGACCACAGACAACATCTCAGCAGTCTCATCGACACCTGCCCCATCGTGGTTGAATACCTTCAAACATAGTCAAATTTGAAGAGGTATTCATTAATTTAGGAGACCATGTCTAGCTTGAGGAAAAAAGTGTTAACTTGTGCTCACAAATGGTCAATTTTTATAAAAGCGTGCAGATCGTCAAAGAAGATTTCGTCCCTCAGTTTGACATGTGGACGAATCTGGTCCTGACAGTGAAATTCAAAACCATGGATGCTAAAGCAGCAGATTGTTTCAAGGAATGCACAGGAGATATGGTGGGCATTTCAGTGACACTCCTCATTACTACTCACATAGAAATAAGAGAATTGAGCGACAAACATTATTTATCAGAATTTTCTCTCATACCTGTGCAAGACATTCTTCAACCGTGTGATGACTTGATTATTCTAATTTTGGGAACTGTTATAGATCGAGTGTACTCCTATTTATGTTCTACAGAGCCAAATACAGACACCTTATGAGGGAAATCTATTCAATAAGTTTCGTTTCAAATGTAAGATGCTATTGGAACGCAGATTAATAAGATTATTATACTGACTATGTAAAAGAGGTGCCTTTTTACTGGATTTGGGAGATTAAGGGGTCCTGTCATACTCCTCATATTGACCCAATTATTCTGCTAGACTTGCAAAATTTGAAATGCTTGCAAAGTGTCACAGCGATTACACAACTTGAAGCAGATGGTATGATTGAATGAATCAACTCACCACCATTCATATTGAACATAGTTGCTACATGACATAAAAATGGTGAATGCAGACTATGCATTGATCTAAAAGGAATCAGCAAACCAGTCAATCCAGATATATAGCCCCTTCCTACAATCTAAGAACTATCTGCACCTTTTCATGACTCCACCGTCTTCACAAGAAAATTTTTTGCATATATTTAAATGAGGGTTTTAAAAATCCTTCAAGTGAATAGTTCAATACTTTCAAAGACAACAAGAGAAGAGAGAAAAAAAATAGGGCAGCTGCCTTTCAACAAGATGTCCTGTGACACATTGAGACAGAAACAGAAAGCAGTTCATTTAGAAAGGCATAGCTACCCAGAATGCTAGCGAATATACAGGTTTCTTTCAGGTAGAAATGGGTCATTCAAGGAGCAAAAATTGTCCTGTAAGAGCAGCAGTGCTGTTTAGCAGTCTCCAGGACAGTTAAGGTAGAAAAGAGAAGTCTTGAGTGTTTTAATGTCAGTAAGAGATAGCTCCAGAAACAGAAGGCTGTGGAAATGGAATTTAAGGAACTCAAGTTAAGAAATAAATGGACTGCGTTGCAGTTTGTTTAAGGATGTCAACAAGAGAATTAACTAAAGAAAATAGCTTTGAGTGAATGCAGAGGTTTGCTGGAAAGAAACCAAGTACAGCTACGCCAATTGAACAAGGAATTTCAAAGTCCAAACAGTGTGAATTTTCGCTGAGTTTTGAGTATCTGTAAGGCTGTTGTTGATGGTTTAAAGGGTTAACTCCTTTAAATTCTAATATTTGCATCAGACAATTTCAACTAGTTTTTGAACAGTCTAAAATGGTTTGTGTTTTTTTCTTTTATTTGTAGTAAATTTTGATGTTCTTTAGTTAAAAATAATTTGGCATCCTCTGGCGAATATGTTTGGTGGCTGACCATGACAGTAAACAAATTGCAAACATAAAACTTATGATACATCAAGCCAGATTTCACTTTCGGAACTGATTTATCCAGTATTACCATCTACTGGGATCATAGCACTGGGGTACAGAGTACGGCAGCTGGAGTAAAGTCTATGTATAATAATATCAAATCCATCCATATCCTTCTAACTGTGTCCAATGGGCAAGAGTTGACACATTTCCTTGTTATTATCAAGCTTTATCACAAATCTATTCCTAAGTATGTGGAGATCATAAAAGTACAAAGATGCACCATGGGAATAGATAATTGCAAAGCAATCAGTGTGTGACAGATTGAAGGCAAAGATAATATCTCTGTCAGTCCTCACTCATTCCATCCCACATGTGGAACTGTGTGCCTCTGTATCATGGACACTCAGTGAGCAATTTGTTAAGCTGTGTCCCACACTTGACAACCAATCTTATAGCTAACAAAACATTGGAAAAATTTCAAGTGGATATTTGAGCAATCAGCCCTCGGCAATTAATGTTTTTGTTTGATGTTCATGATGTACAAAAAAAAATGGTTGGAAATTGCTACAACAAATTGCATGAACTCCACTTTGTTCATTGACATTATGGTAAATTGTTTATAACATTTTGTTTGCTGAAGCCTGTCACTACAGACAACTGACTGCAGCATATTTCTCATCAGTTCATGAAGTTGTCTCTAAGCAATGGACAGTGAGAAATGTGACTGGAGTTATACTCTTACAGTATATTGAAGGAACTGAATAACCTGTCAACGATGCATCATGTCCATTGTTGGAAGCTGAACATAAATACTGTACTGGAGGATGGCAAGTAAAAGCCTGAATCTACATTTTTGAAGATTGACACATATATTTCTCTTCTCTGCACCGATCACCTAGCATTAATTCAATTTTTCAGTTACATCAGGATCTGGTCAATGATTTCTACATGCTTACTGATGGTCAGATAATTTTCATGAGTATAATTTAAAAAACAAGTAGCTTGCCGGGTCATGCAATGGAATGTCTGGCAGGCTCACCTACATTACTATTGCAGAAAGTGTTAGTGATAGTGAAGTTGCTTGTGCCATTGAAGAATACATGATCACAATGATTTTACAAGCAACCACACATTTTGTTACATGAGAGGAATTGAAGGCAGAATTAGTGACATACAGCATTCTGCAGAAAATAAGCCAGTTCTCAAAAAACAAATGGCCTTGAAAAATTGAGGAAGAACTGGGTCCTGTGCTACAGAGTCTGCAATGAGCTTGCCTTATTTGATGAAACAATAATCTTGTGAAGCAGTCTGGAGGTGTGAAATAGAAGAGTTTTTTTCTAAGAAACTTTGTATCATGGGCACTAAGTAAATTATTTGTTAAACTGTGACCGACGCTCCTCAACCAATCTCGTAGCCAACAAAACATTGGAACAACTTCAAATGGATATTTTTAGAGATGAGCAATCAGCCTCCAGCAAATAATATTTTTGTTTGATGTTCATGATGTACATAACAGATGGTTGGAAATTGCTCCAACAAACTCCATGATCTCCACTTTGGTCATTGACATTCCAGTTAAGTTGTTGACAAAATTTTGTTTGCTGAAGACTGTCACTACAGTCAACTGACTAGAGTATATTTCTTACCAGTTCATGAAGTTGTCTCCAAGCAATGGAATTCACCACCATCTGATTTTGTGGTACAAAATGTATTCAAATGGTAACATTGAATGATAGCACTGAATGATGGCATTGATTAGTTCAACTGGGTGATCAAAGATAGTTTGAAATCTAGCATATCAGAGAGGAAAATCTTTGAATAGTCTATTCAGATCCTACTTTCTGCTTATCGAAACATACTCCACTCTCTGACCAGAGATACACCAGCTGAACTTATGACCTGGTCATAACTATTGTGTGCAGGTGGCCGCCCTTAATTCTCTATTATCTTATCATACCTACAGAGTAAAAGCAGAAGATATTGTAAGGTGACATAGTAAAGCAAAAGAGCACTTCAACAAGTGGTCGCAAGTAAGTAAAACACCACAAGCTTGCATCATTTCTATCAGGACTAAAGCAGAACAAAACTGACTACTGGGGGACACCAATGCAACTACCTCCAGAATAGAAAATATTTATCCACTCTCTGCTTCCTATCATGAGTAAATTCAACATCTTTACTACATATTCCCCTTAAATTTATGGCTTTCCATCTTCTTACCAGTCTCCTCTGTGGCACTTTGTCTTATGCCCACTGAATGTGCAACGTCTACGTTATTACCTGCATCAATCATCTCTGTTTACTCATCAGAGAATTCAATGTTCGAACAAAGCCATGCACATTGTCCTTGATTAACACATTATTTTCTAAACAACATTTGCTTTGTCCCTCACTGTCATTTCTAATCACTTCCAGACTGCTGATGCTAGGCTAACTAGCCTGTGGTTCCTTCAGGGTGAATCTATGTCTTTTTTGGCTGAGTGACAATTTTGCTGAGTTTCAGGGAGGATTTCTCTCCACAACGCCAAGCAAGATTGCACATCTTATTGTTCCAGGCCCACCTCATTAACTTCTTACTCTGTCCCCATGGCATTCTTCTTATACAATTCTAGCCTGATTTCTACAGCTTACTGTGCCCAGAGCAGCGTGTCACTGCTGGGATATTCCAAAATCCCTGGTGTCAGCCCCATCTTTAAAAGTCCACTGTGCACCTGGACAAGCACTGTCAGTCTGGAGCTGCCCTGTACAGTTCCTGAAAATATCTCTGGACATAATCGAGATGGGGAAATTGGCACTGTACTTTGTAGCAGGGTCCTGGATGGACAGGGTAGTGAAGAGGAGGTATGTCCTGTTCCCCCAGGACTAGCTGAGGAGACCATGCCAGACTGGTTTCAGGTTGCCACTCAGGTCATTGCAGTCTCAGACAACCAAGACAAGCTTCTGGTTTTGTGACTTTGCTAAACAGCGAAGGAACACAGCAATACTGTGAGCCTGGTATTCTGATCAAGGCATGAAATGACAAGACAAGACAAAGCAAGACAAAGCTCAGAATGAGTGGTTTCCTAGACAGCAAAACAAACAGCCTGAAGATGCAGCCTGTTCCAGCCCATGAGCTGGGCAAGCATCCCTGAACACAAATGTTCCTATTAGATTACATTGATATAGTTGCCATTGCACCTCGAGTGGCAGTATTGAAGCGTAGAAGCACACTGTAAGTGGATCGGAAATGTGCCACGAGGGTTTTTAGAGGCTGGCACATATTGGATGCCAATGTCTATGGACCTTGGGTGTGTGTGGCTGATACCCAGGGAGCAAACCCTGAGATATTGGTGTCTGCTGTACAGCATGGAGATCCTTCGAAGTAGGCGGTGAGCTGGAGTTACCAGGTGTCTGTTCTGACTTCCGTGTTGAGAATTGTCAACATCTAGTTTGCTCACCATGGTTGGTAGGGTGGAAAGCTGCATATTAATAATGCAAGATTTGTAGTTAGTAAGTTTGTTAGCAATAATAATCCATTTTAATAGGCAATTCATTGCTGCCTAGCGAGAATCTTATCTTCATGAGCAGAAATTAGTTAGAAAATACAACAAATTGTTCCTGACATGAGAAAAGACTCACTGGCCTACTTGCACAGTTCTACCAGATATCTTGTCATAGCCCATGTCCTTCAGGGCCCTGTAAAATTCCAGCCCTAGTTTATACTACTCCCAGTTATTGAATAGTGGTATAATATGGTAATACTTGAGTTCTTTTGCACTGCTTTTTTGACGAATAAAGATTAGAAGATTGTGATTAACATCTTTGCTATTACTACCTTTGCTTAGCAACCCATGATGTATTCCATCTGGACCAGATGACTTAGCAACTTTCAGCAATGCTAATCTTTTTAATACATCTCCTCTATATTACTATACTGTCCATAACTTCCATCTCCTCTTTTAGTGTAACTATCACATCATCTGTTTTCTTGTGACAGATGTAAAATGCTTATTTAAACCATTATCATTGATGTCTGCATAAACATTTTACCTTAGGCTTACAATATACCCAACTATTATTGCTAGCCAATCTCCTCTGCCTTTTGTTGTTATGTCCAAGTCTGGAGATATGCACTGTCTCTTCAGTTCCATGACTTAATGGGCCACAACACAAAATAAAAGTACTTTTTCAACTTATCAAGATGACCAATTAAATACCTTACCTTTACAGTATCAGGTTTAAACAAAATGATGCATCAATCAAGTATTTAATATATATTATTGAGTTTATTATCAAAGCACAACTTATTCAATAAAGATGCAATAAAGTTAGCTAGTAGTATAGAAGTTTAAATGCTTATCCCACCAAGTATCCCAAAACACATATGCAAACCCTTCAGGAAAAGAGGCAAAATAAAAACAGACTTCATAGCAGAGATTGGCCTTCTGAAAAAGAAATACTTAGCCAATGGGTCATTCTCCATAGTAAATAGAACGCACAAGATGTTGTGGAATCTTCTGTTCTGCCATTCTGGAATGGGTGGCCATGTCCCTATAATCATGTGCAGCTTTCTTTGAAGTCTTGCAAATTCAGCTTAGGGATCAGCAAAGAGCACTTTGGATGTTTCTTTAGTCACACTAAAAAAAAGAACAAATAGATTTCACCCTGAATATTAAAATATGAGTTTCTGTTCAGAAATGAGAGTGATCAAAAGTGCAGCTTGTTCTTAGCAGGCTTTCCTCCAACTCAGCAAGTTCTTGGCCAAATTCCCACCAAGTCAGATTGTTCTTAGCAGATGTCCCTCCAACTGAACCAGATCACACATGCCCCTCTCTAAGCCAGTTACTGTTCAAAACAATTCCTGGGATCTACAGCAAAGAAAGAAGTTATCTCTCATCATAAGATTTCTTGGAAGCCTTGTTACAAAAAAAAACTCCAATGTCCACAGTGAACTTCCAATAATCTCTTCTAAAGAAACCACTCCAGTTGAAATAAATCAATTTTTCCTCAATATTTCAACATTTAAGTCCTCCAAGCAATATGAGATTTATAGTGTCTTTGTAACAATGTATTTATAAATATCTTTGAATTCAATTTAATTTTGTCTGCTAGACTTTTCTTATAACCTCTCTTTGCTACCCATTTCCAAACCCCCAGCACCCCAGAGTAATGTTTCAATTCCATCTTGTACTTTCTATAACCTTCTGGATTATTAACTGAATTTTGCTCCTGATGAAATTATTTATTGAGTACCATTTGAAAAATTAAGTCAAGAAAATTGTTCTCTGTCACAAGTGCTGCAGAACTATTAAAAATACCAATTTCTGTGAGTTTGACAAATACTGCAATTCAATATCAACCATTAAAATAGTAAAAAGAAAATAAACTTATAAATGTGTTTTGCAGAATGAAATCAATTGCAATTATAGATGAAAATACTTTTAGAAGGAAAAGTTTGCCGGTCTGAATTCTGTGGAAATGTAAGGTTGGGTTGAGGTACATTGTCCAATGAGAAAATATTTTTGCATTGTCTTAGTTATTAACTTATTGCTTACCTTTTATGATTATGGGCAGTCGCACATTATTCATTGTCCAAAAGTTGACCATTTTCACAGTGAAATACATTCAAATCAGTTCTAGCTCAGTTGGTAGTTGGTTGCTTCCTTCATCCTCAGTATGCAAGGGCCCAAACACACCTCCCAGGTGAAGCAGTGCTTTATCTGCTCTTCCCTCAATCTAGTCTACTACATTCACTGCTCACAATGTGGTCTCCTCGACATTGGGGAAATGAAGCGTAGACTGGGTGACCGCTTTGCAGAAAACCTATATTCTGTCTGCAAAAAAGACTCCGAGCTTTCAGTTGCCTGCCACTTCAACACACCACCTTGTCCCCTGGCCAAAATTTCTGTCTCAGGTTTGCTGCAGTGCTCTAGCGAAGCTCAGTGCAAGCTGGAAGAACAGCACCTCATTTTCTGCTGGGAATCTCTACAGCCTTCTAGACTCCAACAATGTTAGGGCTTGAGGCACCTTCTCCCATGTCGTTACCCCAACGTCCACACTCTAGGCCTTGTTATCACATGGTCTGCTATTACACAAAACCCAATGATAGCCACTAATTGTCCCCATTAGCAGCTAATCATTCTCCTAGGCTGATGGTCATCCATACCTTTGTCTGTCCAACTGTTCTTCTCTCTCTTTGGGCTCTATCTCTGCCAATTGTTTACTCCTTATCCCCTCCCCCCACCCTCTCTTCTGCATATAAACCAACTTTTTCCTATCTACCATCAGTTCTGAATTCCAGTGACCCAAAATGTTAATTCTGATTCTCTCCACAGATGCTGCCAGATCTGCTGAGATTTTTCAGCAATTTCTGTTTTTGATCCAGCATTTTGTTCCAGTTTTTTTACTTGGAGAACGTGAGCATCCAGGTTGGCTTAAAGTGAGCAAGTGCTAAGAGTGCGAGCAGCTCTGAAACACAGCTTGCTCCAATTCATGAGCTGGGTGCCTGACCACATGTGCAGAGTGTCCTTTTGGCAGCATTGTATGCCCAGAATTCCAGCATTAACATGCAGAAGTGTACTGTGTGTGTGCAGAAATATCCCATGATGATGTGGAGAGGCTGGCACATGTAAGATGCTAATGCCAATGGGAGGGAGGGGGAGTGCTTGTGGCACTGGTTACATTGATGCTAGGTGTCCAAGATTGTCTTTCTATTCTTTTTAAAGATATTCCACACTGGGACAAATATAATTTGTTTTCAGACTTCCAGCATTCACAGCATTTCGCTTTTAGAGGTAATCACATTAGTTTTGTAAATTGATTCAAAGATAGTAGGAACTGCAGATGCTGGAGAATCTGAGATAACAAGGTGGAGAGCTGGATGAACACGGCAGGCCAAGCAGCATCAGAGGAGCAGGAAGGCTGACGTTGCGGGCCTAGACACTTCTTCAGAAATGGGGGAGGGGAAGGGTGTTCTGAAATAAATAGGGAGAGAGGGGGAGGCGGATAGAAGATGGATAGAGGAGAAGATAGGTGGAGAGGAGACAGACCGGTCA
>NC_063351.1:26702252-26769524 GCF_021869965.1 Rhincodon typus | reverse complement strand
TGACCGGTCTGTCTCCTCTCCACCTATCTTCTCCTCTATCCATCTTCAATCCACCTCCCCCTCTCTCCCTATTTATTTCAGAACACCCTTCCCCTCCCCCATTTCTGAAGAAGTGTCTAGGCCCGCAACGTCAGCCTTCCTGCTCCTCTGATGCTGCTTGGCCTGCCGTGTTCATCCAGCTCTCCACCTTATTATCTCAGCTTTGTAAATTATGTAGTTTAAATCATATGAATTGGAAAGTACTGATTCCTCTGGTTTGCATGTAATTGACAAAGAGGTAAATAATTCATTTTTTAGTTCTGAGGAAGGGTCACCGGACCGGAAATGTTAACTCTGATTTTTTTCTTCACAGATACTGCCAGACCTGCTGAGCTTTTCCAGCAACTTCTGTTTTTTTTTCCCGATTTACAGCATCTGCAGTTCTTTCCATTTTTAAATAATTTAAGTAGATTCCTAAGCGATTGGGCAGGGTGTTTGGATGACATTTTCTTGCTACTGTTGAACAATTGTTGCTTCAGAAAGTGGCTGAGGGAGAATCTGTTAGATCTTTTGTTGGACGTCTGAATAAATATTTGAAGCAGACTGATGGGATAATTTTGGATTGATTGAACAAACAGCCAACACAGACAGAATTTCCCAAATACCTTCCTTCTCTGTTAGAAATATCCTTGAAGTCTCTTGTAATCAGTACTCCTACATTTTTCCCTTTTACTTATTGTTGACTGGAAGTGCATTTTGGCAGTGATTGAGAGTAGGACAGCATCATGCAGCATCCTATAATTCCCTCATCCATTGACAAGCATCAGGACAATTTTACAGATCCCAAGAGATTTGCTAGGAGACTGTTTGAAAGCAGCACCGGGTGAATTACATTGCTCACTGAGCAGGAATCAGGACAGGAAAACTCCTGGCTAATGATCCTGTGTCATCAACTACTTCCTGTAATTTCTCAAATGGAACAGTTCAGTGAAATTGGATATCCCTGTATCCCATTGACAAAGGAGAAGAAAGTTGAAAGGCAAACATTATCAGCTGGCATATTAGCTGTTGTGGTAGTGTTTTACTTTAATAAACCAGATGTGTCAAATTTAATAGTGACAATGAAATTAACTTTCACTGGCAGTAATTTGCTTATTTTTCAGATTGGTTGAAGCCATTGTTGAAATGTTTTGCTGATCTATGGAAACAGTTGTCCTTGATCTAGGGTAGCTATGTAATCTCTACAGACATGGTTAGTAGCATAAAGGTATATATGCCTAGATGTGGGTATTACTAGCAAGTCTAGTATTTATTGTCCATCACTAATTGCACTGAGAAAGGAATGGTGTGCTTTCATGTAAACCCATACGTCCATTGGTGAAAGAAACTGTTGGTAGGAAATTTCAGGATTTTAATTCAGCACAATGAAAGAATATCAAGATATAGTTATGGTAGGGTAATATGTAACTTCACTGGGGTAACACGCTGGAAATCAAGCTCCAATATTGGCGAGTTATCACAAAAGTTAAAAAAAACTTAACAAAGTGCACCAAGCCCCTGATTTATCCATAAGACAGACACTGGTCAACCCAAAACATGGACCAGGTTTCTATACTTAACAAGAACTATTATTTATTATAAAGAAATAGATTCTAACCATGGATAAACAATTATGACTTGTCAACATGTAACTCTACTAGTTAAAAATCTAAAACCCTTTCTAAATCAGAGATGGGCAGAAACAAAAAAAAAAGATCTTATGGTTGGAGAGAAAAAAAAAGTGCTGGCGAAACAGTTCAATAGCTCCAGTATGACGAGTCGAGGAGGATTTCTTCTTGATTCCCAAGTCCTTCAGTTTTCTGAATTTTTCCTTCAGGTTCTTTCACTTCTTCCCAGGAGGCAAAAGCAGCTGGTTCATAAATTATAAAATCTCTGACTTTTAAAGGTTAAAAGCAGCAGATTACAGTAAATGATGTGCAAAAACAACTGGATTTCTTTGCCTTCAGGTATTTTACCGGAGAGGGAGACACACGTGACCTCACTTCTGGAGATCTCAAGGCTTTTCACTATATCATTCATATCCAAAAGCTGTTCAGCTGTCCAGGAGTTAATACGATAGTTATGGTTGGTCTGATGACCTTTGGTATCCACAGCTGGTTACAATTCCACAAATCAGTTAGCTATTTGATTTTGGCCAAATCCCACTTTGCATACATGCATAGGAGCTGTGCTGTCTCCTTTTACATCTTTCCCACTGCTTGCAAAGCAACAGTGTAAACAAGACTTGCATTTTGTTTCAGTATCATGCTTTTTAAAGGTACAGCAATTCCTTCCTCAGTCCTTTGTTGTAAAAAAGGTCCTTTTCTCAATTCAATCCACAAACAAAAATAAGTGAAGGTAAAAAGATTCAGTCTTTGAAACTTGGAAAGGAAATGTTATGCAGTTGCCATCCTTAATTTACTGGGTGGTCGTGCTCATGGGTTTGAGAAATGTGGCCAAAAAAGTATGCTTGTAAGTTCCTGCAGTCCTTACTGTAGATAATATGTATTCTACCTTGATAGCCTGACTTCTACAAACAGAAAGAAAAAGAGAGATGAAGAGAACTAACCGGATTATGAAAAGAATGTGCAGCTGGCAAAAGGAGAAGTGGCAGTGGATTTTATAAATACATTGGCAAAAGAAAATTTGTGAGGAACCATTTAAAAATGAGTGTGATGAAATTATGTTGGATAAGAAAATGACAGATTTGCTTCATGAACATTGTGTTTCAGTTTTTATAGAGAAGAGTAAAACTAGTCCAGTTGCTGTGGAAATAGAAGGTCCAAACAGTATACATAAAGAAAATTGTTGTTAAGGCCCGTGCATGCTAAAACTTGACAAGACTCCAAGATCAAATGGGAAGTTCCTTAGAATATTAAAGGAGCTCAGTAAGGAAGTAATGGTGCCATTAATTATGATGTTCCAACGGTCATTAGAGATGGGAGCTGAGCCAGAGGATGGAAGGAGAGAAAAACATTACACTGTGATCAAAATGGTGGATAGGTAATAACCAAGCAATCATTGATCTGTTAGCCAATATTACAGCCCATAACTAGAAACATAAATTAATACTTAACAGGGGATGAATTGATCAAAGGTAGCATGGTCATGTTTAACTATCTTGATTGAAGCTTTTTTTCAGTGAGTAATAGAAACTGTAAGGAGGGAACATAGTAAATATGTTTACATTAACTTTCAGAAAGTATTTGACAAAGTGCTCCTTAAGAAATTCCTGAGGAAAATTCTGATCTATATCTTAAAAGAGCACGTCATGATATGGAGAGATATTGTTGAAAGGCAGACAGCAACCATTTGTTATAAACATAACTATTCAGGTGAACCAGATAGTGTGGGTGATCTGATCTACACTGAGACCTTTGCTTTCTTCATGCACAAGTGATTTTGGCTTAGGTATAAAGAGAAGATACCAATGTTTATTTATTAGACCAGCCTGGGAGGACTGTTAAATAGCCAGGATGATTGCAGGAGATAACAGAGCAGGCATTTGTAGCTGTTAAATAAAGGAAAAATCCAGGTGATAATATTATGGGCCTTCAGGTTTCAATGTTTTAGTTTTGGGTTTACATACATTTGCTGCTGTGGAAAACTCAATGTTTCCAAGTGAAAAGGAAAATAGCAAGCAATGTGGTGGCTTGAAACAAGCTGAATGGGAATATTTGAGTCAGATGTTTATCCTTGTAAAATCTATTAGCTTAAATATGTTGTGCGCAAAGGAATATTACCCAAGGGACATTTTTCAAGTTCACTTCTGTGAAACTACTTTGTAAGGTCACTGATGTTCTATTTTCTGTTCTATTTCTGTAACTCTCTTCCATTTCCTGTTAAAGCTTTATAGATGCTGCAAATGCCCAGACTGGTATACAAATACCAAATGCCTAACAACAACGAGTTTATCAAACATCGTAAATTACCTCAAGGAAATAGATCAGACTGAGTGCTGTGGTCAAATTAAATGTTGTTTATTTGCACATTGAACAGTGAAGCTCTTTTTTAAATTTTTGATACCTCCAGAACACACTCAGGTTACTTTGAACAGCAGTTCCCTTTAATCCTTATACTGTTAGATTGGTAAGTAGCTGGAAATATTAAAGAAATGGTGATAGGGAAAAAAAGCCCTGGAATATCTATTCCCTCATATGTGCTATGCCATAGAAATAAGAAATAATCAAGTTATATCCCCACCCAGATAAGATTCATTTTTGGGCCATTATGTTGAAAATCATGAAGGTGCCAAACTAAATATTGCTTTTGCTCTCCTAAGAAACTCCAAATAATTTTCTCCATGTAACATAGTGGCACTCCATGGTAACACTATTCAACACTGTCAATACAATCCTAAAAAGTGTGAACAGTACCTTTATAGCCTCACCCTTCACAATACCATAAGGAAAAGTCTTAGGGCAGATTCATACAGTGCCAAAGCCAGTTGGTGGGGCGGAGGTGGGATGGGATATTGGTGCGATGGTAACTGACTGGCCCTCCACCAGCTTCTTTCCGTTACCTGAATTAACGTCAAGGAAAGGTCCAAACTCCACCTTCCCACTCTGTCGTCAATTGAAGCCCCTGAAGTAACCGATTTTTGGCCACTTATAGGCTTGGGCTAGAATTGTTTCAGTTCCAGGTGGTTCGAGAAACCTTCAGTCTACATGACTGGCTAACCATTGTGAATAGGCTGTCAATTGGGAGGATGTCCTTCGATTTACACTGATCTGTTCATGATTGAGGCGTCGATCTAAGGTAGGGGATAGCTGCAGAGAGCTACTTCCCTCTACTTGCTTCTGACTGTGTTAACCACTTCTCCCTGTACCCCCCAACGTGTGAGAACCTCTCTCCCCAAATCAAAGTAACTTTTCCTGTGGGTCATCCACCTTCCTGGGAATCCTGGGGGAGGAGGTTGTTGTTTGCAGTCCAGGTCCTAGTTCTAGTTGAAAGCCCTCCAGCAAACAATCCAGATAGCTGGAAAATCTGGTGTATTTTCCTATCCTCAGAGATTATAGTTTTCCCTATGCCAAAATCTCCAGCTTTCAGTTTTATTTTACAAACCAATAGATATCTCGCCCAAACAGGAACAGATTTAATTGAGTGAATTATTAAGACTAACAGCAAAAGCATGTTTTGTTTTAAACTCTCTATCACACTAGAGAGGGCCAGTATGCCTCAATATTATGGACAGTTTGAAATGGTCTTTGGTTTTTCTGCAAAATGTAACCTTATTGTGATTCGATATTTTGATGATATGCAGTTGTTGCTTAAAATAAGTTCCCCATAGTATTAAAGGAACTAGAAGATTGTTAAGGTCAGAAAGGTTACATCAGACTGGAAACAAGCATTACTCAATGTCTTAGCAGTGGAAGTTGTTTGTCATGTTTAGGTCAAATGAATTTCTCGTGGTGTAACGTCCCATAACAAATCATCTTCTCAAATTATTATTTATGCTTACTGGTATTTGAGTCAGCAGTGCATTTCAAAATGCCTGTGTTCTTCCAATCCCTCTTCACCTGATATTGAAGGAAACATTCAGTTGGCTACTTAATTGTAAATCTTCCTGGCAGTAAGCTTTGTTTGCTTGATAACATTTTGTAGATTGAGGGACAGAACATGCAGTTAGCAGAGCAGATACAAGTGATAGTCAACTGTCTCGTCAACTCTAAGGTGCTCTTATTGAGCTAACACATGCACCATTCCTCTCTCCATGAGAATTCCAATTGTTCTTTCAGCAGTGACAATAATTGCTTGTTTGGTGTTACTCATGGGGCTCAGTTGAAGCGTTCTTGCCTCTGATTCAGGAGACTGTGGTTTCATATCATACGTGGGGATCTCAAGCGCAAACTCTGGGGCTGGGAAATTACTTGAAAGGCAGGCTATGTTGTCAGGACTGAAAGCGGTTCCTGAGCCATTGTGGATGGGATATGAGGGGTGACATTTTACTCGCAACAACCAATTAAGAAACTGCTGCAAGGACAAATATGCAGTTGGGGATGGTAGATAGCCCACCTTGCAGAACTGTTGGCCCAATCAGAAGTCTGACAGCTCGGCAGTTTTAGAGGGCCACTGAGCAGCAGGAAGGAGAAGAGGCAGTTGGAGAACAGGTGGCTCCTTTTCACCGTGTTAAGCCTGGGTAGAAGGGCAGTGGTGACCATAATTGTGAATCCTATCAGGGTGGGGGCAGAGTCATACATGCAACTGCTGCCTCTTTGGAAGGTAGGATGGTGCTTCTCTGTGGGCCCTGAAGCCCCCAAGAAGAAAGTTGTCCCTTAGGATTTCATTGGGAGGTTGGCATGACTTAATTGGCTGACTCCACACCTGATAGTGTCCCTTCTTGACCTCTGTAAAGTGCCAGCAATGTCATCAAAGGGCTATTCCTTTATTCATTAATAGGATGAGGGCATCGCTGACCAGTCAGCATTTATTGCCCATCCCTAATTGCCCAGAGGGCAGTTGAGAGTCAACCACGTCGCTGTGGGTCTGGAGTCACCTGTAGGCCAGACCAGGTAAGGATGGCAGTTTCCTTCCCTAAACGACATATTCATTGATTTATAATTGAATTAATTGGCTGCCTGCCTTGTTGAACTGCTAAAGTCCTGCCATTGATAAAATCCCATGGTGATAGCAAATTGTCAGCAATCCCCTTTCCTTTGTTATGCCACCATTCCACTTCCCCTTCAACCTCCTAGCTTCTCTCCGGTGAGCTGGCGATATCCAGCCTTGGGTTGACATTCTAGTGCTCTACTGAAGGAGTGCTCTGTCAGAGGAATCATCTTGCAGATCTGATGTTAAACTAAGTTCTTTTTCTGACCTTTCACGTGGATGCAAACAATTGGAGAGTTGTACAACCTGTACTGCACCCCAGATAAGATTGAGGAGCAAGGAAACCAGAAAGGAGAGGTTTCAAGTGATTTGATGGCTTTGAGGGCATTCTTTTAACTGAGAGAGAGAGAGGTTGTTGATCAAAATGTAATGGTATAGACATTTCTAGCTGAATCCTGAGAGTTTGGACAATTGAAAGATGATACTTTTAAAGACAAATGGATAGACAAGTCAGGGCATATCTATTGAGATAAGACATCTTAACCTCAGGGAAGCTATCGATATATGTAGAAGCTCTGAGACTTTAACCCAAAAGCCAGATCATGTCAGTGGGAGAACAGATGAGTCTTTGCATTATTTCGAGAGATATTCAAAGAAGATTCAGAACAGTAAGCTTGATTTTTCGAGGAATGGTAATCTCTTGAAGCATGCCATTCTTCCCCTTCTTTTTTGACAGAAAGGAGGCCCACATTTTTGAAAGGAGATTCCGTTCAAGACTCGCTCAGAAATATGGAACCATTCTTGCATTCTGGTGATTCTTTCATTGCATAGACTGTCAGAGAAAGACAAACTCGCAGTCAGCTGCTGTCGATGAAATGTAAAGGATCTGACAGTCACAGTGCTAGCTGCTGTCAACCCATAAGACCATAATGTAAGTATGATGTTGGTGTGCTGGGACAGTGAAGTGCCAAATGGGTAGGAGGGATAGGGTGCCAGGTAAGTAGGATGCAACCTGAGAATGATGGAAGACTTCTAGGGGAAGGATGTCAGATAAATATGGTTCCAGCTGGGGAGGGGGCAGGGTGCCAGGTAAGTGAGGTGACAGATACATATGAGTAGGAAACCGGATGGGTATGGATTGAGGTCTCTGTGGGTTGGATGCTGTGTGGGAAGAAGATATAGTGCCAACTGAGAAGGGTGCCAGGAAGCTACATGGCAATTACAAGTGCCAAGATAAGTGGTGCATGTTTAGGGTGGGTAGGGGTGAGCCGGAGAAATTGTGTCTGGTGGAGGGGTGAGGAGGCTGGGCATGGGTTTGGAGTTTCAACTCCAGCGGTGGGTGTAGGGATCAGGTCCAGTGGGGGTGTGAAGGGTTTGGTGTCTGGTCTGGTCTGGACTGGTGAGGGGTAGAAGGGGTTGTGTCACTGAGGAGCCAGAAGAAAGGTCATGTCTAGCTGAGGAGGGGAGTCAGGCCTTGTGAGGATAGGGGGCGTGGGTAGGAGAATGTGGGTCTGTTTGCAGTGGGAGGGGGGTCTTAGTGGGAGCTGTCAGGTCAGTGTTTGATGAGTACAAGTGGTCTCAGGGAGATGTAGTAGGGGGTGTGTGAGGTAAGTATTGGGTCTGTTGAATAGTTACTCAGAAGCTAGACAATCTATTTAATACTTGAATTTTTCTTAAGTAACTAATTTACTTCGTTTCATTGGAACTCTCCGAAGTCTCCAATTTAAATGGAAAATTTTGCAGCGTTCCAGGCATGAAGGAATTGCATAGGGGAAAATTCAATTTCCCAGATGATTTCTTAAGAGTATGATACACTAGGGATTCTGCTGTGTCTCCACATGCAACTCTGATCTACACTCGAATAACAACTATTCAGCCAGTGGAAAATCCAGGCCACAATATTCAAAAAAGGAAGAAATATCTAGAAAAGAGCGAGCAGAAAGGTGAAGGTCAGAGGACAGGATATAAATATTGTGAGAGTGAATAGAAATTAGTTCCAGCATGGGAAAGGCAGAGATCAAACTACAAGAATCTGAAGAAGCAAATCAAGTCTACAATGATGGCTGCTGGAAATAACATCAACTGATGATTCTGATGAATCATTTTTCAGCACAAAACAGATTGGCACTGTCAGTTTTAAAGGTTGTATAAATGGTTTGTAATTGTCAGGTTGATAACAGTAGAAGGTGAGTATCAAGTGAATATGAAGTACCAGATTGACACCAGTGCTTTGTGCAGCATCATGAGCTTCACAGATCTGTGTGAAATTGCTTAAGGTGGTAACCCAAAAATGAAGTGTTATATAGTGGAACGATACTCAAGAGGACAAATGGAGCTAAGAGCCCTATTCAATGGGAAGAACAAGGATCTTCAGTTCCAAACAGTATATATTAAGTGAAATCCACTCAACTCAGCTGAAGCAAGTCTAAAGCTTGGACTGATATCACCACACTGCCAGAAGGGAATTGCATCATTTCACAGGCTACTAACCGTAGAACAAATCCTAGAAAATTACAAAGGTGTCCCTATATGTCTTGAATGTCCTCTTGGTGAACATCATCACTAAGAAGAAAATGTGAGACCAACTCAGCACCTGCCAGGTTCAGCCTGAAAGACAAGACAAATGAACTGGCAGTCCCACCAAACCAGGAGGTCTGAAAAAAATGGAAAGAAGACAAGAAGACCAAGACATTCATTCTTTGAGGAGCCGGAAACTAGTGATAAGCAAGAGAAAGGGGAAGAGGCAATCACCACAGAACAACTGAAAAAGAGAAGGTGGTAGGAATGAAACAGGAAGAAAAAACTGCAATTGAAGATTACTGAAATCAACTGTTTAAGTAATGAAATGACAGCAGAAACACTTCATTTGGACCTTGACAAGTAAGAGCTGTAGCTGTAGTTTGTGAATTACTTAATAAAGTTCTTACCTATTTTATCACTGAAGTGTTAAAATCGATGCACATTCACTGTTAAGGATGTGTATCGATATTAGGAGACGGAACAAGAAGCAGCTTTCACTTCATGAGGCATCTAGCAATAACAGATCAATATGTTCTGGAAGTCATCAACTCAGCAAAGAAGAAAGACAATCATCTTATCCTGATCAAACACTCACCGCGGGAACAAAACTCCCCTGAGAAGGAACATCAACCCAGGAACGAAGATATCAGACAACTTGAAAACACATACACCATTCCTCTCTCCATGAGAATTCCAATTGTACTTTCAGCAGTGACAATAATTGCTTGTTTGGTGTTACTCATGGGGCTCAGTTGAAGCGTTCTTGCCTCTGATTCAGGAGACTGTGGTTTCATATCATACTCGGGGATCTCAAGCGCAAACTCTGGGGCTGGGAAATTACTTGAAAGGCAGGCTATGTTGTCAGGACTGAAAGCGGTTCCTGAGCCATTGTGGACGGGATATGAGGGGTGACATTTTACTCGCAACAACCAATTAAGAAACTGCTGCAAGGACAACTGTGCAGTTGGGGATGGTAGATAGCCCACCTACCTTATCACAGCCCCACCCCATCTCTATGTATTTCTGAGCTCCTTTCCCCCTCCCTATTTCTGGAGAAAGGTCCCAACCTGAAATGCCAACTTTCCTGCTCCTCTGATGCTGCCTGGCCTGCTGTGCTTCTCCAGCACCATACTGTGTTATATCAACTACAGTAATAATGTTTTTCTTAATCAAAAACACCAGGCCCCTCTGCCCTTGCCTCCCTTTCTATCTTTCCTATTACATTTAAAATCCAGAACATGAAGCTGCCAATCCTGGCCTTCCCTCAGCCAGGTTTCTGTAATAGCTATGATGTCCCAATCCCATACATGCCCATACATTCCCACACATGCCCCGAATTCATCAGCCTTACCTGTAAGACCTCTTGCATTGAATAATTGAAGCTTAATTCTTCAGACTTACCTCACTTTCTGGCATGCACTTGCCTGCCTTTTCTAAGAAAATTGCTCTTTTCTGATTCCGAACCATCCTCATCTGTCTCTCTATTTTTACTGCTACTTAGGAACCTCAGCCCTTCCCCCAACCTACACCGATACTAATTTAAAGGCTCCTGAAACAGGATATTGGTCCCTTTCTAGTTTAGATGAAATCCATCTGTTTTGAAGAGGTCTTTTTTGCCGCAAAAGAGATCCAATCATCCAAAAATCGGAATCTTTGCACATTGCGCCATTTCTTCAGCCATTGATTTATTTGCCCTATCTTTTTATTCCTACACTCATTAGAACGTGGCACCGGGAGTAAACCAGAGATTACTACCTTTGAGGTTCTGCTTTTTAACCTTCTACCTAACCTCTTAAATTAACTCTCCAAAGCCTTAACCCTTTCCCTAACTATGCCATTCCTACCAAAGCATGCAACAACTTCCAGTTTTCACTCTTTCTTTTGACAATATGCTTCAAACATTTTGAAAGCCCTTAACCTTGGCACCAGGATGGCAGTACACTATCCTAGATTCACACTCACTGCTGCCGAATCTCCTGTCTGTGCCCCTGACAGGAGAGTCCCCTAGAACAATTATTCTCTTTATTCTTGACAAACCCTGATTAACATAAGATTCATTTTCAGTGCCCAATATCTGGCTGCCACTTCTATATTCCTCTGAGAAACTATCCCCTTCAACAGTAACCAAAACTGAGTATCTGTTTGAGGGAGGAAGAACCAAAGGAGACTTCTGAACTACATTCTTGCCTTTCTGAGTAACCCATCTAATCTGACTGATCCTACTGTGTAACTACCTCTCTAAATCATCTAACCATCAAACTCTGTCTCTCGTGAATGCCCTCAATGACATCAAGTCTAAAAAGAAGAAGCTCTTAAAACACCTTACATCTTCAAAAATGAGAAAATGGGCCTCCAGTGACAGTATGTTCCTGTTAGTGTGAAGGACAAGGCTGGTAGGTGTCGGGAATGCTGGATGACTAGAGAAATTTAGGTTTTGGTCAAGAGTAAGAAGGAAGCATATGTCAGGTATAGACAGCAGGGATTGGATGAATCCGGAGAAGAGTATAAAAGCAATTGGAGTGTACTTAAGAAAGAAATCAGGAGGGCAGAAAGGGTACATGAGATATCTTTGGCAAATTGGGTTAAGGGGAATCCATAGGGATTCTACAACTACATTAAGAGCAAAACAATAGCAAGGGAGAGAATAGGGCTCCTTAAAGATCAGCAAGGCCTCCAATGTGTGAATGGGTGAGATACTAATTGAGTATTTAAATCAGTGTTTACTGTGGAGAAGGATATAGAAGATAGATAACATGGGTAAATAAATAGTGACATCTTGAAAAATGTCATTATTACAGAGGAGGAGGTGCTAGACCTCTTAAAATGCACAAAGGTGGATAAATCCATGGAACCTGATCAGGTGTACCCTAGAGCTCTGTGGGAAGCTAGGGAAGTGATTGGTGGGCCGCTTGCTGAGATATTTGTATCATCGATAGCTACAGGTGATGTGCTGGAAGACTGGATGTTGGCTAATGTGGTGCCACTGTTTAAGAAAGGTAGTAGGGAAAAACCGGGAAACTATGGACCAGTAAGCCTGACATCGGTGGTGGGCAAATTGTTGGAGGGAATCCTGAGGGACAGGATTTACATGTATTTGGAAAAGCAAGGACTGATTAGGCATAGTCAACATAGCTTTGGGCGTAGGAAATCATATCAGAGTAACTTGATTGAGTTTTTTTGAAGAAATAACGAAGAGGATTGATGAGGGCAGAGCAGGATGAGATTTATATGGGCTTCAGCAAGGCGCTCGACAAGGATCCTTATGGTAGACTGGTTGGCAAAATTAGATCACATGGAATACAGGGAGAACTAACTATTTGGATACAGAACTGGCTTGAAGGTAGAAGACAGAGGGTGTTGGTAGAGGATTGCTTTTCAGACTGGAGGCCTGTGACCAGTGGTGTACCATAAGGTTTGGGTGTTGGGTCCATTGCTTTTTGTCATTTATACAAATGATTGGGATGTGAACATAGGAGGTATGGTTACTAAGTTTGCAGATAACAACAAAATTGGAGGTGTTGTGGACAGCGAAGAAGTTTACCTCAGATTACAGCAGGACCTTGTGCAGATGGGCCAATGGGCCGAGGAGTGGCAGATGGAATTTAATTTAGATAAATGTGAGGTGTTGAATTTTGGAAAGGCAAATCAGGACAGGACTTATACACTTAATGGTAAGGTCCTGGGGAGTGTTGCTGAACAAAGAAACCTTGGAGTGTAGGTTCATAGTTCCTTGAAAGTAGAGTCTCAGTTAGATAGTATAGTGAAGAAGGCATTTGGTATGCTTGTCTTTATTGGTCAGTGCTTTGATTAAAGGAGTTGAGAGATCATGTTGTAGCTGTACAGGACATTGGTTAGGCCACTTTTGGAATACTGAATGCAATTCTGATTTCCCTGCTATAGGAAGGATGTTGTGAAACTTGAAAAGGTTCAGAAAAGATTTGCAAGAGTGTTGCCAGAGTTGGAGGGTTTGAGCTAAAGGGAGAGGCAAAATAGGCTGGAGCTATTTTCCCTGGAGTGTCAGAGGCTGAGAGGTGACCTTATAGATGTTTATAAAATCATGAGGGGCATAGATAAGATAAATAGCCAAGGTCTTTTGCCCAGGGTGGGGCAGTCCAAAACTAGAAGTCATAGGTTTAAGGTGAGAGGGAAAGATTTAAAAGGGACTTAAGGGGCAACTGTTTCATGCAGAGAGTGGTGCATGTATGGAATGAGCTGCCAGAGGAAGTGGTGGAGGCTTGTACAATTACAATATTTAAAAGGCATCTGGATGAGTATATGAATAGGAAAGGCTAAGAGGGACATGGACTAAATGCTGGCAAATGGGACTAGATTTGTATAGGATATCTGGTCGGCATGGACGAGTTGGACCGAAAGGTCTGTTTCCATGCTGTACAGTTCTATGACTATATGACTGTATATGTAAATAAAAAAAACTACCCTTCTCTACCCACAGATTTTAATCTTAAGCATGCAAAAAATTAAATATTTAAAATCTTTAAACTTTGGATTATAAAAGTTCCAAAAAATGATTTAAAATAAAAGCTTTCGAATTCTGCTATATGATAACTAGAAAAAATCCACATGAAAAGCCTGCAACTCAGGAGCAGCTGCGAGATCTTATCTGTAGATGAAATATGGCTCCTTATCTCTTGTTGATTGAGTTGTGGACTTCAAAGTCTTCAAGATGTTACCACAAATAGTTAATACTGATCACTGAAATCAAGCAGTACTTTTCATGTTCCAGTTCTTATATTGAATGCATTCTATGGACACGTTACACATAAAAAATGAAGAATTGATTTTATCATCAAAATAGAGAAAGTGATTTAATGATATAAAAAGAAGACTAGCAATTAAGAAATATAAATGCTTAATTGGTGATTTGTGGTACCAGGATTATTAAGCCATGTTTTGTTGATAACTGAAATATTATGTTTATTGGCAGCTAACTAAAGCAAAATCAGATATAAAATGTAAATTAGTGTTAAAGGTTGGAAAATAAAAAGCTAAGAGGATTGGCATAGATCCCTGTTTGCTTCAGTTGAATAATTGAGAAACATAACCTAGTTTTAAAAAAGAAAAGAAGCAATTTAAAAGGTGCATTATGTTAATTATATGTTAATTGTCTTTTAATTATATTCAGTACACATAAACTGGGGATTCACCTGTCTTCCTACATATGGAAGCTGAAACTCTGGACAGAATCCTGTAGGAGCTTAAGCATTAGACAAGATTCTTGTGAGGAAGCAGTGGGATGCCAATAAGGAGGATGATTACTTGTTAACAGCCTCATTAGCAATGTATCTCACCTTAATAACATGCACCATCCTATTCTACCACCCAATGCCAGTCTTTATTGAGAAATGAATTGAACATAGAAGTGAGGATAGTATGATTCAGTTATAGAGAGCATTCATGTCACCACATCTTGAATACTGTGCAAATTTTTGGCCTTCTCATGTAAGGAAGAATGCAAATTTGTTGAAGGTGGTTTAGCGGAAACTTACAAGATTGACACCTGGAAATGAGTGGGTTGTCGTATGAGGATAGATTGGGCAGATTAATTGTCTAACTAGAGTTCATAAGAGCATGGGTGATTTGCTTGAAGTTCACAAGATCATGATTGGTCTTGATAAGGTGGATAGGTATGGGATGGTTACTCTTGGGTGAGTGAATCCAGAACTAGGGGGCATTGTTTCAAAACTAGGGCTTGACCTTTTAGGATAGTAATGAAGGTTTTTTTTCTCTTTCAAGGGTGTGTGACTTTGGAACTCTGTCTCAGGAGGTGGTGGAATTGGGGTCATTGAAAATCTTTAAGGTAGAGGTGGACTGATTTTTGATCGGCAATGGAATCAAAGGTTATCAGGCTTAGGTAAAAATGTAGGATTTGGAACATAAATAGATCAGCAATGATCTTATTGAATGACTGAGTAGACTTGAAGGGTTGAGAGGCATACTTCTGTTCCTAATTCTTATCTTGGTAGTATTCCTTCCATTGTTGGCCTGCCATAATTTAAAATCAGTAAAACCTGGAATTAGAATCAAAGAATCCCTACTGTGCAGATATTGACCATTTGTCCCATCCAGTCTGGGCTGATCCACCAAAAAGCATCCCATCCAGAGCAACCTCACCACCTTATCCCCATAACCCCACATTTACCATGGCCAATCCACCAACCTGCACATCTTTGGACTGCATTTAAGCTGCCATCTTTTTAACCCCAAGTAATCTTCAGTTAACCTCCAAACAATGCCCTTGCACAATTCCTAAATTATAATGAGCAGGCAAAATATTACAACCACCATCAAAAAGAGAAATACCTAAGAAGCATTTAAAGGAAAGCAGTTTCTGTTTGTTTACTCATTGATGCATCCGTCCATGCAATACCCTCCATCATATTGTGTGACACTGTCATGCTGTGAAATGGGACAGATTTCAAACAGATTGAGAAACTCAAGACTGGGCATCCATGAGGTGCTATGGGCAATCAACAGCAGCAGAATTGATACTTCAGCACAATATGCAACCTCACGGCCCACTTAAGCATTACCATCAACCCAGAGGATCAAGCATGCCAGCATAGATAAAAATGAGGTGTCAACCAGGTGATGCTACCAAACAGGACTACATGCATGCCAAACAGCGAAAGCAGCAAGTGATAGACGGGGCTAAGCAATCCCACAATCAACGGATCAGATCTAGGCTCTGCAGTCCTGCTACGTCCAGTCATGAATGGTGGTGGCTAATTAAACAACTCACTGGAGGAAGAGACTCCACAAATATCCCCACCCTCAATAATGGAAGAGCTCAGGACATCAATGTTAAAGATAAGACTGAACCATTCGCAGCAATGTTTAGTGAGAAATGCTGAATAGATGATCAAAATTTCATTCCCCCCTTGATAACCTGGTATTACAGACACCAGTCTTTATCCAATTTGATTCACTCCATGTAATATCATGAAATGATTAGAGGCGCTGGTTACTGCAAAAGCTATGGACCCTGACTATATTCTGACAATAGTACTGAAGACTTGAACTCTAGAACTTGCCACTCCCCTAGCCCATTTCTGTAGAAGGGTCCTGACCAGAAACATCAAAATTCCTGCTCCTCTGATGCTGCCTTGTTATGTTCCTCCAGCTCCACACTGTGTTGACTCACCTAGCCAAGCTATTCCAGTATTGTTACAACATTGACATCTATCTGACAATAAGGACATTGCTCAGGTAGGTCCTGTACACAAAAAGCAGGACAAATTCAATCTGGCCCATCAATCTATTCTTGATCATCAGTAAGGTGATGGAAGGTGTCATCAACAGTGCTATCAAGCAGCACCTGCTCAACAATAACCTGCTCAGTGATGCCCAGTTTGCGTTCCACCAGGGCCACTCAGCTTCTGACCTAATTACAGCCTTGGTTCAAACATGGCCAAAGAGCTGAATTCCAGAGGTGAGGTGAGAATGACAGCCCTTGACATCAAGGCTGTGTTCCACTGAGTGTGGCATCAAGGAGCCCTAGCAATACTGGAATCAATGGGTATTGGGGGCAAACTCTGCACTGGTTGGAGTCATACCTGGCATATAGGAAGATGGTTGTGGTTTTTGGAGGTCAGACATTTCAGCTCCAGAACATTTCTGCAGGAATTGTTCAGATCGGTATGCCAGGCCCCACCATCTTCAGCTGCTTCATTAATGACCTTCCCTCCACCATAAGGTCCGAAATGGAGATGTTCACTGATGATTGCATAATGTTTAGTGCTATTTGTGACTCCTCCAATACTGAAGCAGTCCATGTTCAAATGCAACAAGATCTGGGCAATATCCAGGCTTGGGTTGATAGGTTGCAAGTAACATTTGTGCCACACAAACGCCTGGCATTGACTATCTCCAATGAGAGACAATTGAATCATCGACCCTCAAAATTCAATGGTGTTAACATCACTGAATTCCCCAACTGTCAACATCCTTGGGGTTACCATTGACCAGAAACTCAACTGGAATCATCACATAAACACAGTGGCTGTAAGTGCAAGTCATACCGCAGCGAGTAACTCATCTCCTGACTGCCCATAACGTGTCCACCTTCTACAAGGCACAAGTCAGGAGCATAATGGAATAGTGCTCACTTGCCTGGATCGGTGTAGCTCCAATAACACTCAAGAAGCTTGACACCATTCAGGACAAAACATCCCACTTGATTAGCACCACATCCACAAGCATCCACTTCCTCCACCACTGACATCAGTAGCGGCTGTGTGTGCTGTCTATAAGATGCCCTGCAGAAATTCACCATAGATAGCACCTTCCAAAGCCATGACCACTTCCATCTAGAAGAATAAGGGTGCAGATACATGGGAATGCCACCATCTGCAAGTTCCCATCCAAAAACTCACCATCTTCACTTAGAAATATATCCCCGTTTCTTCAATGTTGCTAGGTCAGAATCCTGGAATTCCCTTCCTAAGGACATTGTCGGTCAACCTATACCAGGTGGACTCCAGCGGCTCAAGTAGGCAGCTCACCACCACCTTCTCAAGGGCAACTAGGGATGGGCAATAAAATGCTGGTGAGCCAGCAATGTTAATGACCCATGAGTGAACAAAAAAAAACAATTCTATGAAATTTAGAAGAAATTTTGCTCTTCACATTGTTTACCAGCTAGGGTGTTCTTCATAATGATGCCAATGTGGAAGATAGGAGCCATCCTATTCAAAAAATTCATCACCAATTAATAAGCAATAAATTCTTAAATGCAGGCATGTCAGCATACAAACCATTGCATGAAAGCAAAATATTGTGGAGATTTTGGATTAAAAGAACAAAATGTTCTGCAAGTCAATCAGCATCTACGAAAAGAAACAGAAGATTTCAGGTCAATGAACTTACACCAAAATTTTGAACAATGATCCTTTCATCAAAACAATAGCAGTAAGAGAAGCTAAAAGACACACATTTAACATCTCAGATGTTTAAAGGGGTACTGTTAGAATACAAAACAAGGAGGGAAGCAATTGTTGGAACAGTTGGAATTAAGCCATGGCTAATGTTATGATTGTGATGATGAGTGTCACTCTGATGACTTGAAGGATCCCCTTGCAATGCTGAAAAACATTCAAATGATCAAAAAGCTAACTACCTTGTCATCTGAATAATAGGGTAGTTCACTATAACACAGAGCAATAAGAGCAATCCCTACTCCAACATTCCACCAATGTTGTTCCACCATCTCTCTGAGATTAATATTTGGCTACCGCTGAAAGAAGGGTGGTCCCTCTGGTCTCTCTGACATATTTGAGAATTTATACTGGAATGTTTTTCATGGGAATCTGTTTGGTGGCATGGAAATGATTTTTGCAATGAGTCCAGAGCGTCCTTTGAAATGTGAGCCAACTGTGAACTGTAAAACATCCTTCATCTTTCCACAAGCTTAGCAACAAAGCGGATGTTGGCACAACAACATGATTCCATTTCAGCAGGAAACAAGTCCACATCATTCAAGCTTCTTCAAGTCTAAATGGAGCAGAAAATGAGGGATTTTTTTAATTGATTCATGGGACATGGGTGATGCTGGCAAGGTTGGTATTTGATGCCCATCCTTAATTGTCTGTGAAAAGGTGGTGGGGGGCTGGCTTCTTGAATCACTGCAGCCTATTCGGTGTAGGTACACACTCAGTGCTGTTAGAAGTTTAAGGATTTAAACCTGGTGATGACTCAGGAACAATCAAAAAGTTCCAAATCAGAATGGTGTATGACTTAGAGGCAAACTAGCAGGAAGTGGTGTTCCTATATATTAGATGGCTTTGTTTCTTCCAAATAGTAGAGGTCACAGGTTCGAAAAGAACCAGCAAATTATAAATAAAGCCAAGTCTGGGTAAAGTGCCACAGTACTCCTTTGTCAAAATGTCCGATAAAGTAGTAATGAGGACGTGTTTTCCTGGATGCAAAGTTCAATTTTACAAAATGTTAAAAAAGGTCAGTAATTGAATTTGAATGTATTGCTATTATCAATGTCTTTGGCATGTGAATTCTACATATTATCAGAGGAAAGTCCTTTCAAAAATGACACTACGTTACAATCCACCTTAGTTTTGCTAATTGAGTGGATCATCCAATAGTCATTTTTTTTATCCACAGTACTGCTTAACCCATTGGTTCGCTACTGCTTGATTGATTCAGCACTATTATTTAGGGTGTGCCATTTATTGAGATAGGTGGGGAAAACAACATAACAGTGAATGTTACATAGAACATAGAACAGCACAGGCCCTTTGGCCCACGATGTTGTGCTGACCTATTATCCTACTAAGATCAATCTACCCTGCATACCCCTGTTAGGATGTTAGGAAGCTATTCAACTGTCGGCACATCACAATTAAATCAGATACTGTCCTCAGGATTTAGATACATGCCTCACTCAGTAAGAACCAAAAGGAAGAAAATCATTCACATTCTGAGACCATTAGATTTGATCTGTTCTGTCAGACCAGCCTGTTTAACTTTGGAGTCAAGTTTCTGTTGGCTCTCCTTTGTGAATATGGGTAGTTTGAGAGGAGAATATTGGCCAGGACACCAGAGGAACTTGTATTTATAGCACTATTTACGATGTGCTAAAGCATTTCACAGCCAATAAAGGAAGTTTTGTGGCGCCGTTACTACTGTAATATAGGAAACATAGCAGCTAATTTGCGTACAGCAAGATCCCATGGACAGCAAAGTTATAATGAACAGATAATCTGTTACACTTTAAATAGTACTATGGGATCTTTGTCATCTGCCTCAGAGAGAAGATGGGCCTCTGTTTAATGAATTTTCTGAAAGTTGCCACGTCTGACAGTGCAGCACTCCCTCAGTACTGCAGTGCAGTATCAACCGGAATCATGTGCTCAAATTCCATGAATGGGCCTTTGGTCTCGCAACCATCTGACTCAGGGGCGAGATAGAATCCTTACAGTGTGGAAGCAGGTCATTTGGCCAATCAAGTCCACACCAACTTTCCAAAGAGCATCCCACCCAGGCCTACCTCTTCCCCTATCCCTGTAACTTTGCATTTCCCATGATTAAGCCACCTAACCTGCAGATCCCTGGAGACTGTGGACAATTTAGCACAGCTAATCCACCTAACCTGCACATTTTTGGGCTGTGGGAGGAAACTGGAGCACCTGCAGGAAACCCACGCAGACATGGGGAGAATGAGCAAACTCCACACAGTTGCTCGAGGGTGGAATCAAACTCGGGTCACTGACACTGTGAGGCAGCAGTGCTAACCACTGAACCACCATGCCATGTGACTAAGCCACCTGGCCATCTTAATGGGATTTCAGGATCAACTATCTCACCAAATTCATTCAGCTCCATTTGCCTGAACTGGGTGTGTGGACGGAGCTGCTAAAGAGCTGTTCAGTTAATTCAGAGTAATTCATTATGGACTAACAGAAGCTCTTAAAATCAGAATATAACTTCTGGTATATTTGCACAATTTACTTTTTATTCTTGTTTCACTCAGTCTTGGTACTGATAGGTCTCCTTGAAAATGACAGGTCACACTAGTTTACCAGCTCATGATATTCAACATATGAAACACTGCTTTATTTAAGTTCTCTTTCACTCTGCAGTATTCAATTTGGTACCATAACAATATCCCTTTATCACTGTTGGGAGATGAACACAGAAGTTTCTTTTGCACTGAGCATTCCTCCAGTGGAAGATTTGAAGAAAATGTTGAACTGTGACCTGTGGAGCTTGTTTAAACAGTACAGTTTTACCACATTTCACTGCAGCATGGGATTTAATAAAATAGAGGCTTTCCTCATGTAATTCTTTCACAAATACTTCATTGCTGTTCTGAGAAAGGCCTGTTTGAAAATATGCACAATTTCAGTCTCTGAAATCCATCCAAGCATTAGTCTACTGAGTCTGCAGCCTCGACTTTGTGTAGTTACACAATAAGGACTGGACTAGTTGAGAGGGATTTTGCTTCATGTATAACAGCTAATCGAAACTAAAATTTTAAAGAATAGTTTCACAACACATAAGAGAAAAGAAAGGGGTGGAAAGGGGCAGGGTGTAGAATGAGTTGATAATTTCCTAGAAATGGTGCTTGGGAGCTAGGATTGCTGCCAGCTTATTTGAACAGAATTGAGATACCATCAACAATTTTCTGTCTACAGATTGTAAATCATTTAAAGTGTTCTTTGCTGCATTTGCTGACCGAATGTTTCTAAAAAACTGAAAGAGCATTGAGCACTTTAAACAACTCAAAGCCCGTCACGGGCTTAGCACTGGAAAAACAGTTGCAATGGAAGGCCACTGAGATGACAGGTCAACTGTTTGCAGTAGTAGATTTGTTTGTATGTGTGTGTGTGTCTCTGTGTGTGGAGGGTTGTGGGAGGGTGCTGGTAGATGTGTTGAGGGGCAAGGTGTTTGTTGGTGGTGGTGGTTGTAGGTGCAGCTGGTGACAGATCACAACCTGCAGGAATCGGGAACTTGGTGATGCAAAGGGAAGAGAGCATGGTAAGTTGTAGACAAGCTACTGGGCAAAGTGGGAAACTGACGAGTAGGAGCTGTCACACTGTAGAGGGAATAACTTTATGTTGGACAAAGGCCCCAATATTTACGCCTTTTAAATGAATAACACTATGAAATCTCAGAATCACTACCTTGGAGATATAGACAAGTTGATTCAATCAAAGGTACCAAATGTTCAATTAAATAGGTAAGTTTTTAAATGTGGCAGAAATAACGTGTTGGAAACAGTGACAGAAGAAAATATTGCAATATTTCTTCTGTGAGCCACAAGAAGACCACACAATGCACAAGGCTATTAATATACTTCAAGGTGTTAGAAACAGTATTGTGCCCAAGTAAAATGATCAGGAGCATGGTTTAAAAACATAAGAAACAGGGGTATGAACAGACTGTTTGGTTTCTTGAAGCTGCTGCAGCAAGTTCATGGGCACAGTCCTGAGATCAGTTGCACTGGCAAGGTGGGTCTTTAGAAAGTGGCAGCATTGCAAGGAATTTGTCAGCACTGCGATGTGATTTTGGGCACTGGGAATGGGGTAATGCCCAATGATTGGATGCTTTTGGGTCTAAGAGGACTGGGACTTGTTGTTTGGCAGCTCTGAAAGGATGAGTTGGTGGGTATAGTCTGATCATATTCAGAACAGGGTCATTCAGAACTGATAATGTTGTAGCAGCAGAATCTAGTTGCCTTGTGGGGAAACGTGACATAAAGAATTGACCTGAACTTCCCTTTTGAACAATAAGATACGACCCACAGATCCATCAGACTCCTTTTCAAAATCCAAATTTGCCCCAGAAGACTCTTTCCCTCATTGCTTTCCCATCATTAACCAGTTCCTGTTTTAGCTTTTCCACCATAAAACACTTAATTTATCAATAGCGAATTTGGCAAGCTTTAAACAAACATGAATTTCCATAAACAAATATCTCCCCCAAACACTTAATAGTTGGTTGCTTATAGTTTTTCTCAACTTTTGTTTTAATTTACATTTACGTTCCAGCGATGATTCAGCAAAGAAGGATTTCTTGAATAAACATGCTGCCTCGAAGGAGAGACTTCAGTCAACCTTTACAATCCATTTGGCATTCTAATGTCAGTCAAGGACAACCCAGTATCAAGTCCCACTCCAGATGTTTGAGTACAACAATCTAGTTTGCCACTCCAATGCAGCCCCGTGGGAATGCCACTCTGCTGAAATGCTAACTTCCAAGTGAGATGTGAAATTAAGGCCCATCTGCACTCTAAGGTGGTGTAAAACATTAAATTTCACCATGTTGAAGAAGAGAAGAAGCATTATCTATACTGACCATTGTTTCTACCTTAATCAATGTAGCAAAGAAAAATAAGTTGGCAATTTTCCTTCAATAGTATCTTCCAAATTCTCACATATGTTACCTGGAAGGACAAGGCCAGCAGATGCAGGGGAACACCATCGCCCTCTGAGCCACTCATCTTCCTGCTTTGGAATGGTATCACTGTTATTTCACTATTACTAGTGAAAATTCTGGAACTCCTTTCCAAACATCACTGGGAGTGTACCTTCAACTCAAGGTCTGAAGCTATTTAAGGTGATTGTCATTTTCTCAAGGGGCAATTAGGGATGGACAATAAATGCTGACCAAGTCAACAATACCATCATTTCTTGAACCAATGAGTAATTTAAAAATACATTTCCATTGTCAGTTGTAGGATCTTGCTGTGTGGAAACAGGTTGCTGTGTTTCCTAAATACGCTAATGATACCATTTCAAAACTACCTTACCATGGGTGTCTAGGAACACCCTGAAGTCATTAATGACAATATCATAATTCAAGTTTTCCTTTCTTTTTTCTTTCTGTTCATTCTTGAGAGTTTTTCACTAACAGAAAGAGGTTCCACCTTCTCAAAATCCAGCTGCTCTGTAACCATCAGAACGGAATTATGCAGGTCAACGCAAGACTCCCGGCAACTTCCACAATACATTTATTTTGAGGCAAACAATTGCACCATTCTCATTTAAAAGGGGAGGGCAACTGGTATAATCATTCCTTAAATATCAAGTCTGTGCTCTTCAACACTAGATAATGCCAACCATGGGAAGAAAGCAAAATGAAAACACAAAGGGACCCTTGTTGCCTATATAACATTACAGACCATAGATTGGCATCCTGAAGCACATGTCAAACATTTAGGTAGATGGGGGACCAATTAAAGCAGAGCCTGCCAAGGTTTGTGACTTCATCATCATCTCCTGTATGCTTCATAATTGGTTACAGACATTACACATTTACAGCATACACTGTTCTGCAAGGACCAAGAACCATTCTGCATGTAAGAGGCACAATCATTCAAAATTAACTGATTCTAAGGGCAGGATTTTTCAGATAAAGGCAAACCCCAGTGGTTGCTGGAAATCCTAAATAAAACCGTAAGTGGTGGAGAAATTCAGTAGGTCTAGCAACATCTGTAGAGAGAGAAAAACAGAATGTTTGGAATCCATATTATTTCAAAATAAAATCAGATGTTTGGAAAGGAATGAAAGGCCAAGAAGGAGACTTGTTCTTAATGCCTACATTTATACTGGTCACTAATAATGATTGTGTGAAATTTGATCTATATATCACAATGAGGGAAAATACTGAGCACGCAATTCTGACATAACTTCAATAGCATATGCAAATTCTGAATGAACTTGATGTAAAGCAGGATGCAGTTAGCAGTTGCTTAGTGTGAGTGTAGTTGTCACTGTTGAAATGAGAATGACTGCCCAGGTCAATCATCTCAGCCTGAGCTCATTCCTGCAGGAGTTCCTCGGTAGGGTCCTAGGCAAACTATTTTCAGTTACGTCTTGACTGACCTTTCCTCCATGCTAAAGTCAGACATGGGATATTTGCTGACGATTGCACAATGATGAGCACTATTTGTGACTCCTCAGATACTGCAGCTGTCCATGTCCACCTGCAGCAAGTCCCAAACAATATCCAGGCTTGGGCTATTAAGTGACAAGTAACATTTGTGCCACACAGTGCCAGGTAATGACTACCTCTAACAAGAGAGAATCTAACCATTACCCCTTGGACATTCAATGCCATTACTATCACTGAATCCGATGTTGTTAACATCCTGGGGAGTTATCATGGTCTAGAAGCAGAGTGGACAAGCCATATAAATATTGTGGCTACAAGGGCAGGTCAGAGGCATGGAATTTGCAATGAATAATATACCTCCTGTGTCTCCAGTCCTGTCCACCATCCAGAAGGCGCTAGTCAAGATTGTGATGAAATACTCTCCACTTGTCTAGTGAGTGCAGCTCCAGTAACACTCAGAAACTTGACACCAAACAGGATAAAACATTCTCTTGATTGGCACCCAATCCACTACCTTCAACATTCATGCCATTCACAGTGTCCACAGTGTACATCATCTACATAATGCACTGCAACAACTCACCACGGCTCTTCATCAGCACCTTCCAAACCAAGAAAGTCTGCCCAACTAGAAGGACAAGGCAGGAGGTACATGATAACAGCATCACTTGCAATCTTCCTTGCTCCAAGCACTGAGCATTTTGACTTTGGAATATATGCCATTTCTCCACTGTTGTTGGGTTAAAATCTTGGAACTGCCCCCCACCCAACAGCAATCTGGGTGTGCCCAAACCCCAAGGGCTATGACCACCACCTTCTCTGGAACAATTAGGGATGAGCATTGAATGCTGGTGAGTGATGCCCAATTCCCAAAGTTAAATGGAAATTTGAAAAAAAGAATCCCTAGAGCAGACATGCATATTGAGCAGTTCCCTAATGTCTGTGTATATCATTGGAGTTTTAAAATAAATTGAACCTACTTACAGTGTACTCATCCTTGTAGGTGGTTGGTGAATTTGTGAAAAGAAACATAAATATAACAGATGCCAATTACATTTAAGTGCAGTTCCCTTGATGCACATATATGTTGACTTGAGGGAAGGTTTGCAGCTTACTGTCAGTCTCTTAGCTTCAAAAGCTTGGTGAGGTCATTTTCACGACTATACTACCGTATTGTGGGTGACTGATGAAGCACTAAATACCATTGCAATATCCCTCCATATTGCATGGATGATTGTTTTAGAGGTCTTGGCCCTCACCCCAAACAAATGACCTGCTCTTCTGATGCCTCCTTGAAGGACATCTGCAGCACAGTCGCTGAGACCCTTTTGTTGTAATCTTTGTCTTGGATGTTGCATCAAGAAAATTAGTTATTACATTGTTGCTCCATAAAAATTGTTTCTTCTAGGTTACTCATAAATTTTCCACTAATATAGAGGAGATGATGGGGCTTATAGACAGAAATTGCTAGTGTTTGATACCCAATTATGTCTAACTAAGTGGTAACCACTATTGGCAGCAGGAAGACTGCGACACAGTCAGGAACTAAGTAGTTTTGGCATGAGTACTGGCTGTTAAACTTACTGCTGAAGGGCGTTAAGCAGCAAGGTCATTGGAGATGACGTGATCTACAAGTTGCTCTTATTTGCAGCTTCTTGCATTTTATCTGCGATCCTCCTTTGAAATATGATTCGATTCTTATACTTAGTAGGTAAAACTCCAGCTGTGTCATCAAATATTGAGGATTGTGCGGGAATGAAACTGCAAACATTCTGTGTTGTAAACCTACTTCTGTAACTGCTCTGGAAAGCTTTCCATCCTTTAGTGCTATTGAGAGCCAAGTCTCTGACTAAATCCTATTACAGTATGGTTGAGCAATTGTTTCAATATGATTGCTAACAGTAGTGAAAAATATACAAAGCTGTAAAGTTATCACTGGTTCCCAAGAAATTAGTGGTGATTGACAAAACTTGCTAGGAGTTACAGATCTAAATCCCTGTAACCTCGTACTTTCTAGAGATTGAGGATGCACAATGAGGCCAGACCAGTGGAGCCACATGTTAGTACACCGAACAGGATTTCTCGCTGTGTGGCCTAATGACATTTCTCATTGTATCTCGCTAAACTCTCCTCAATAATTACCCTCCTTGCCCCTATGGCATCGATCTTGTCTGATTCTACCCCCATCTTACCACCTGCTGCTCCCAGAACAATGTGCTACTCTCCAGATATCTACTAAAATCCTTGGCATCTTCACCATCTGTAAAAGGCTGTACCCGGACAAGTGTTGGCAAACTGGCCTTGCCTTTCACTGGCACTGTATTAGCACAGCAGCCACAAAGCCACACTACTCATGACACAGATGAGGTGTGGCTGACACTGGCTCACACATACAGCTCCATTCGCTCGCCGATTTGCTGTGTAACCACCAGGCTGCACAGTTTACCTGTCTTTAGCTAAATTCTGTATAAACACTCTCTGTAAATCAAAGTCACTCTCTCCCAGTGCCCACTGGAGCATAGGAGCTCATCATTGCCCATTGGAGAAATCACATACACATCAATCCAATCAGACAATTCCAAACATTAGCTTTTATTTAGAGTAATCAAAAGCAAAAATGAAAAAAAACAAGAGGCTGTAATTCTGCTGGCATTGTGACCAATGGCTACTTTAGCATCCCATGATGGTCTGTTGCACTCAGTTCTCATCTACTGGACCGGGTGTCAATGTCATGCTTGTAGTGTCTGATGCAGCAGAGCATCATGGGTTTCCTCTGGGTGTTCAGGTTTCCTCCCACAGACAAAAGATGTGCAGGCTAGGTGGATTGGCCATGCTAAACTGCCCCGTAGAGTTCAGGGATGTGCAGATTAGGTGGGTTATAGGGGGAAGGGTCTGGGTGGGATGCTCTGAGGGTCGGTGTGGACTTGTTGGGGCAAAGAGCCTGTTTCCACACTGTAGGGAATCTATGATCTATGATCGTCATGCACAAGGAGAGCTTCCTCCTCTTCAATGTCCTCATCCTCTGCCTCAGAAGACTTCTTATTCTTCCAGTTTCATAGCATCTATTACATTACTTTGCTATCTGCTGCAATGGTGTAGAACACAGTACACCAGAATGATGCAGCATACTCTGTGTGGATGACATTGGAAGGCTCTCCAGACTGCTCCAAGCTGCAAACCCAGATCTTCAGCAGCCCTATCATCTGTTCCACTATGGTTTCAGTAGTAGCGTGTGCACCAACTTGGTGATGGTACCACACCAGCTGAATGACCAACACGTTACATCCGAAAGGGAGTGTCTGCTTCAGACTGACCCCTTTCCCATCTCAGACCCACATCAACAACTAAACTTATCATTGAATTCAGTACAGCCCATTATCATATGAAATGAGATAAGATGCAGTGATATTCCCCTTCTCCCTGGATTGCACTACCTTCATGATCGTTGGATCAAATTGGACTGAATGCTAGGACTTTGCAGGGCCAAGTACAAGAAGGACGTGTTTGAAAACTTCAGCTATGTTTTATTTGCATTAATTTCTTTACCCAGGCATGCAGAGTGAAATTGTTTAGATTTTAAATGCTGGTCAAAGGTGATTGGCATCATCCCACTTATTCTTGCAAATTGAACACTGAGATCTCAATGATGCTGATATTACTGGAAATGACTTAAATGGCTGGGCAAAAGAGGCTCATCACTTGTGAAACTTCCAAGGCTTCTGTGGGAAGAGGGAAACATTACCAAACACAGAAACATGATGAGTCACCATCAGGTTGAGATCAATATGGTACTGTTTAACTTTAACAAGGGGACAGATTACACTGGGCCCAGTTGGGTCCAATTGATGGAGTCTTGTAAATTGCTGTCATATTGGTGAGCAATTCTGGTGAATTATTTAGGGGAATGAACTTGTTTACTATTAACTAAAATACACCCTGGAAAAAGTTTTGAAATATTATTTTTCTCATGTTCAACAAGTTGGCAATCTTATCTCTAGGTTATGTACATTTTACATTCAGGCTTGGCAGTGTCAGTGTTGAACTTCTTAGTTCATATACTGAACAATTCGATACAGCATAGCAATCTCTCGATTTTGGCCCATCAATGACCCTTGGTCCGATCATAGAAGAACACTACCTCTCTGTATCAATGTGACATTGTGCTGATTTTAAAAACTGGCATCTGTTGCATGGGTAGTTTCAGTGATAGAGGAGCTGGATGAAGTGAAAAATGCTAAGAGGTTGCCCCCCACCCCCCCACCCACTCCCCAACCATTTCCCGCTTCCACAAACCATCATATTGTTGAGGGCAATGGTACAGCTGTATATGTGTGCATGCTTAAACAGTGCGGAGTAGACAGACTGTGGTATCAGTTAGTTTCTATTACTGGTGTCATGGATGAATTGACATTGTTGAACATACCATATTTGTTATCCACATTTCATAAGCGGCTGAATATCCATTCAGCCCCATGAGTGATCTCCTGCCCTACCCCTTCACCAGCACTATGTTAAAGGCTCCATTCATCATATAAGTTAGTTGCTTATTGCAATCTAATGGCTCTTACAGAGTTTGTTCCAATTCTGGATGTTGGAAGATCTGCAGCCTATCTCTGAAGTGAAGCCTTCCTGGCAATGATATTTCTTATATCATGTCTTCCTAATATTATTTTATATGTTACTTGCTTAAAGACTTTTATTTTGCAGTAATGGACTTGAGGATTTTCCTGCAATTTCTGGTTAAAATGGTGGATTCCCTCCATTCATGGTAAAATGGGGAATTCCTTTTTTTATATCTTCACTGTCGGAAGCTCACTGTTCATAGCTTTAATAATTGATTTCCATTTTATTCACAGTTTTACAGAGTGATTCCTGTTTGTAGTCATTTAAGTAAGCCACTCACAAGTTTATTGCAGCTCTTTTGAAGGATCTCTTGCCTTTTCCGTGGCCTGAGTACAGTCTCCCAAACTTTCTGTCCCCATTGGTCAAAGTCTGCTTTGGCTTATATTCTCCCAAAGCTGTTGCTTCAATGTATGGTTAAGCAATGTCTGCGATATTGGATTCATTATTCGTTTTAGGGCCTTTCTTTCCTTTTCTGTAATCGTGTCACATGGCATCCATTCACTATAGTGGTGACACTGGATCTGAACTGCAAATAATTTTTTTAAGTTTTCATTTTTCTGGCCTTGATTACTGTGCAAATTTACAGTTTCCCCTTTCCTCTAAACTTTAATCATGAAGCCTCCAATTTCTGTTCTCTCACTGCTGAACTCTGGTTCAGGACCACTCCTATAGACCAACTCATGGTGCAGCATGTGTCTGCTTTGGAGTTACTAATGCTGCTTCTCCAGTGAATTGTTAATGCACTTGTTGTAACATGTCTCTTATCAGGTCTAAAATGCTTTCAACATTTACTGGAGTATCCTTTCCTGTTTAAGATTGTCATGAGTGTTTCTTCTTTTAGATCTCAAGTCTTCACCTCCTCCTCACAGCTGACTGTATTTAAAATTGATCTCACAGTGGTGCTCGCTATGTTAAATGAACATGCTTGCTCACTCTACTATACGAGTAGTGGCCAATGTTGAAGGGTGCTGCCACCAACCTCTTTACATGTCAGAAACATAAGGCTCTCTTGGCCTATGTGGTAGTGAAAAATCATGGGGAGACAATGGCCTAGTGGTATTACTGCTGGACTGTTAATCCGGAGACCTGGACAACATTCTGGGGACTCGGGTTCGAATCTCACCACAGCAGATTGTGGAATTTGAATTCAATAAAAAAATCTGGAATTAATAGTCTAACGATGGCCATGAATCCATTGCTGATTGCCAGGGGAAAAAACCCATCTGGTTCACTGACGTCCTTTAGAGAAGGAAACTGCCATCCTTACCTGGTCTGGCCAACATGTGACTCCAGATCCACAGCAATGTGGTTGACTCTGAACTTCCCCCTGGGCAATTAGGGATAGGCAATAAATGCTGCCAGGTCATTGATGTCCTTATCCCATTAATGAAACTTTGTGGTCGCACTAGAAGAGTCTGTTGTCATTAAAAAGATATTGTTTATTGCATGTTACTGTGTTAACTAGTTTCAGGCTACATTGATGTTGTTTGTGCAGGACCGGATGTTACTTTCCAGATCCTAAGCTGTTTTGCCCACAAGTCCATATGACATTATCACAGTGAATGGTGTTTATGACATTTCTCAGCATTAACCCTTTCAAACCCCTATAGAGCATGAGTTGCTGCTCCCTCCACAAATGTTGTATGATCTGCTGATTATCTCAAGTTTCCAGCATCTGCCATCTTTTTGTCTTCGTTTCGTAGGAGATGTTATTTCAGTCAGTCTGAGCTGGACTTGAGTTCTGGAACTAATAACATTAAAAATAACATATAAAAGTAAAGTAAAGCTTAAACATACAGTGAAAGCTGGGGCTTGAGGTTAAGAAACATGCAAAGACTGTGCTCCTTAAGAACAACATTACCTAAAGATCATCCCTTAACACTGTTCAAATTGGGCTACGTTGACCCACAGTCCAATCCCTATGAAAAAGATTGGGAAACCTGCCAGGAAGGACTGTAAATATTATTATATAAATTATGGGTTGTTAGTAAAACTTTTGTACAAAATATACACATGGATAATTTTCCATAAACTCAGGCAGCAAGAAAATTGCAAGGAGAAGATGTCACATAAGAAGAAAATTTATGTTAATTGAAATTTTTTAGCATAGTATTATAAACAAATGCAATGCCCTACCACAAGCTCTGATGGAAGTAGAATCTTTAACAGCCTCCAAAATTAAGGAATAAATATCTGAAAAAGGATAAGAACAGGTTTGGGGAAAGGAAAGGAAAATCAGACTAGGTAGATAGCCCCTTCAGAATTGTGGAATGGGCACAATGGACCATCATGTTCTGTGAATCTGCTTACCTGATTTCCTGACATCTATTCTCATTTTTCTTACAATCAATGACAAACATTCAAAAAGAACAGATAACAATGAGATTCTCTGTCTAAAGATTTGAGCGACCCGAGTTGGGATTGTATCCCTTTTGATGGCCTCATTCAGGAGATTTCTGTTTTTCCACTAAACTCAAACATTGATGGTAAGGTTACAATTTGACAACTGGGAAAAAAAAAGACTGAAGTAATTTATTTAGCAGATGTTTATGTAACAAGAGGTCAGATTCTCTACTGTGTTTTATGTTCACACACAAGTCCTGGTAAAAGTTTGAATTTACTTGTACAGAATTTTAAGTAAATGGCTAATGCCAGAGCATGTAATTACATGTTGTGTAACTGTAACATCTACTAACCTTGTCATGATGCACAAATTAAGATGGAAAGCTGCTTTTTAGTTAACACAGCAACACTAAGTCATCACCATAACAAATAACAAATCCTTTGTTAACAGCAAGTAATGACAACAAACCAGCATTACAGAAAGAATACCCCAGGGAATAGGGAAATAATAGGGAAAATTGTTGCTTTTTCTGTAATACTGAATTACTGATTTATTGAGTTAATAATCTCAGACATCTGTGGATTCTTCAGCGCAGTCAATACCAAGCACCCAAAGACCTATCTCACAGAGAGCAAAGAAAGGACAATGAGGCAATAAGTTCTCATTGGAAGGAGCTCCTCCCTGAGTCATAATGTGGATTCTGTCCATCAAGGTACACAGTGGGCATTATCCTTACAGCAAGACAAGTCCAAGAAAAGTGCAGACAGCTGCAGTGCTTATACACATCCTGCTTTAACCTCACAAAGGCCTTTGACTCTGTCAACCAGGCGAGACCAGTGGCCCCTCTAAGCAGCATGGCTGTATATTTATAATGCCTCCAGTCCAAAAGTGAGACCACTTAAACCTCTGATATTGAGTCATATAATGGAGATAACACTTGCATGTGTGCACACTCAGAAGCTAATCTCCAAATCATGGTCAGGGAATTCTTGGAGGCATATGAGAGAATGGGCCTGAAGCTATATATTCTGGAAAACAAAGGTCCTCTATCAGCCTGCTCTCACCATGCAGCACTGCCCCTTGACTATCTAGATACATGGTGACCCACTGGATAAATTGGATTCCCATATCTTAGCAGCCTTCTCTCAGTGAGGGCAAGCATTGATGATGAAACTCAGTATTGACTCCAGTGTGCCAGTGCAGCTTTTGGTTGTCTGAGGAAGTGTACTTGTTGACAAATATTTTAAACCTGGCACATATTGGTGGTACAGGGCAGCTGTGTAACCTGCCTTCCAGTATCAGTTGGAGACATGGATAAGATATCAGACAGCAGACATCCCTAAAGAAATATCACCAGCGATGCATCTGCATTATTCCGCAAGATTACTGGAGGATAGGAGCTGCTATATCAGTGTCGTCTCTCTGGCCAATATCCCCAGCGTTGAGGTACGGGTTACTGTCAATCAGCTGTGTTGGTCGGGCCACATTGTCCATGTGACTGACATAAGATTCCCAATACAAGATCAATACAATATTTCCACTGACATGTGAGAATGTCTTGCTGAAAACCATTCATCTGTGAAGGTGCACACCTTTTCAAGCACCTCTAAAAGATCAGGCTGATGCCGAACATAAACAGCAGAAGAAGCATGTGAAAACCTGAATCCCAGTGTCCCTCACCCACACAACATTTCTTCAAACACCACTTGCCCCACCTCTGACAGGATGTGTGGATCCTGCATTGGAAAATTTATCCAGCCCAAAGCCTGGAGTGGAAGAGGCACTCTTGATCTCAAAGGACTGCCTAAGAAGGAGAATTGAGTCAGGAAATTATGATACAGGATAAGCGCAGAGATAATGGATGCGCTGGCTATAATTTTCTAGAATTTCTTGGATTTGGCAATGGTCCCATCATATTAGAAGTTTCGTGAATGTTACATTGCTTTTCAAGAAGGGAAGGAAGGGGCGGCATAGTGGCTCAGTGGTTAGCACTGCTGCCTCACAGCACAAGGGGCCTGGGTCCGATTCCCCCTTGGGCAACTGTCAGTGTGGAGTTTGCACATTCTCCCAGTGTCTGCATGGGTTTCCTTCAGGTGCTCCGGTTTCCTCTCACAGTCCAAAGATGTGCAGGCTAGGTGGGTTGGCCATGCTAAATTGCCCGTAGTGTTCAGGGATGTGTAGATTAGGTGGGTTTGGGGAATGGGTCTGGGTGGAATGCTCTGAGGGTCGGTGTGGACTTGTTGGGCCGAAGGGCCTGTTCCCACACTGTAGGGATTCTATGAACTATGGAACAGGAAAATCAGTCAACTCCAGTCCAGTTAACCTAACATTAGTCAGTGGGAAAATGTTAGGATCTGATAGCAAGGAAATATTAACAGTACAGTTAAGCATGTACAGCATAAGCAGAACAGGTCAGTATTATTTTACTAAAAGGGAAATATTTTGTGACAAATTTATTAATGTCTTTGAGAATGAAAGTAATAGCTTGGATATAGGGGACCAGTGCATGTTGTCTACCTGGATTTACAAAAGGTGAAAAGGTGCCAAAAAAACGTTAATAAGCGAGATAAAGGCTCATGGAGTTGGAGTAATATATTAGCATAGATTAAGGATGAGTTAATAGATAGGAAGCAGAGACAGCATTTTCAATTGACAGACAATGAATAGTAGAGTGCCAAGGATTAGTGCTGGGTCATCAGCCATTTACATTTATATTAATGACTTGAATTAAGAGACAGGAGCTAATGTATCTATGTTTGTTGATGATGTCGGTATAGGTGGAAAAGTATGTTGTAGAAAGGCACAGAAAGGCTGCAAAGATAGAGAGGCAGGTTATGAGTGGGCTACAGGTGGCAGATGATGTGTAATGTAGGGAAGTTTGTAGTTACTCACTTTGGTCGTAAGAATAGAAAACCAGAATATTTTTAAAAGGTGTGAAAATTGCAGGTGTGGATGTTTAAATTGTCATCAATGTGTTTGTGCCAGGAAATCAGAAAGCCAGCATGCAGGTGCGATATGCAATTAGGATGGCAAATGCAAGCTGGTCTTTATTGCGAGGGGATTGGAATATAGGAATGAATAAGCCTTGATACAATTATACAGGGTTTTGATGAGATACTCTGTGTGTAATTTTGATGTCCATGTTTGTGAAAGGTTAACTTGCTGGATTTTCCACGGAATGAGAATCGCATGCAGATTGCAATTCCTCTCCTTAATGAAACCGAAGAACTCTGCAGTTCCAACTCGAGATTCCGATAGGGCTCCTTCAGAAATAAGGAGCCATACTTCCATTATGACAAGACTATCTAATTGCATATGCAGATGAAGGCAAACCATGTCCCCTCTCTTTATAGCACTCAGTTGCTGTAATCTATAATGTAAAAGTTCACAAGTACAGGTATCCAGTTTTGGCTGCTGTAAAAATGGAAGTATGCAAGGCAAATGTGAGGTTAGGGTGCCAGGTAAGTAGGATGCAAGTGAGTAAGTGTATAGTGCCAGGTAGACAGCGTGCCAGGTGTGTAGGTTACCAGTTGTGTTGGGTGCCAGGGGTTAGTGTACCATGGGGTTAGGATGCCAGGTGGGTAGTGTGCCAGATTGGTAGGGTGCCATGTGTATATTATGCCACGTGGTGACAGACTGGTAAATGATGGATTGTTTAGGGTCGGACAGGGATGGGCAAGAGGTATTGGTTCTGGTGGCGGGCAGGGCTTCAGTTGTTGGGTACAAAATGTTGGTCATGGGGGATGTCATGTCTGGCAGCATGTTTGGTGGTGGTGCAGGGAGATCAGAAGGCAGGGACTGTTGTGAGGGGATGTCAAGTACTGGAGGTGCTGTTGGGTCTGGCAGCAGGGGAAGAGGTGTCCTGTTTGATGGTGGTGGTGCAGGGAGGTCAGGAGGCAGGGAGTAGTATAAAGGGATGTCAGGTACTGGAGTTGCTTTGGGTCTGACCACAGGGGAAGAGGTGTTGAGTTTGGTGGTGGTGCAGCGAGGTTGGGATGCAGCAGGTGGCATGCGAGATGTCAGGTACACAGATGTGGACGGGGGAATGTCATGTCTTAGGGAGTGAGTGTATGTTGGGTCAGACATAAGAGATAACAAGGTGTAGAGCTGGATGAACACAGCAGGCCAAGCAGCATCAGAGGAGCAGGAAGGCTGATGTTTTGGGCCTAGGCCCTTCTTCAGAAAGGGTCAGACAGTTGGGTAGGTAGAGTTTTGGTTTGACGTTGGGGGAAGGGGTTACAGGTCCAGGTAAGGGGTGGTTTCAAGCCCACTAGCAGGTGTTGCAGATCCTGGGATAGAGGGGAGATGGTCTGGGAGGGAATATGCGGTTGAATACTTACTTAGGACTTAGACTAGGTTTTTAATAAACTAATCTTCCCTGAATTACTATTTTCTCAACTGCAGTGGACCCTCCAAATTCTCTGATTTAAATGGATTCTTTTGAAGTGTTCCAGGTGTATGGGAAATGTCCAGCATAATCTTCAAAATATTTCACAATCTGCAATGATGGGAATTTGACAGGATTCTCATCACCAACTCTGATGTAAGCTTCAGAATTGATAATCTGGCCATTGGAAAATCTGCACCAAAGTCTTATTAGAGCTGCTACAATGAAATTCATTAACTTGGTCCCTGGGATGTGGGGGCTTGTCTTTTGATGAGAAGCTGAATAAAAGGGCTTATGTTGTCTGGAGTTTAGAAGAATAAGAGACAATCTCATTGAACTATACAAAATCCCGAAGGCACTTGATAGAGAAGACACTGAGAGATTCTTTCTGCTGATTGGGAAATCTAAAACACAGTGACACAGTTTCAGGGTAATGGGCTAATTATTTGGAACTGAGATGAGGAGAAATTCTTCAGTAATTAGTTGTGAGTTAATTAAAGTCTCTAGCCTAGAGGTGCTCCATGTTGGTGGGACCTTGATGCAGATGTTCTGCCTTTATTTCTAACAAATCCAATGTTTGTTAGCAGGAGGAAGGAGCAGGGTATGATTCACATAAGAGGGAAACCAGATCTTTGATTTAAATTCCCTTGCCCAATTCTTATGTGGTTTAATTTTCCCTTAGAGTACAAGAATTGATTGATCTCAGTCTTAAGTATACACAACTACTGAGCAACGACACTTTTGATTAATACTCCAATCAATAATATAAACAACTCCCATCAATGTTTTCTGACCTTTGTTTTCTTTAATCTCTGCAGATATTGATTCTAATTCCTTCTCTTCTGAACCAAAATATATCCTCATTACTATGCTTATGTCACCTGTTCTGTAGAATTACATCAATCCTGTACCCCCATCCCACCCTTTCACTGCCAACATTTTCCATCTTGGCTGCCTTTTCAGAATGTCAAGTACCTGAATTTACTTCCCAAAGTTGATCTTTGAGCAACTCTGTCTCTGTAATAACTATTAGGTCAAACTCTGTTATTCTATTTGTGCCATTGATGTATTTCATTCGTTATAAATGCTTTGTGTGTTCAGAATAAAGTGTTTTTAAGTTTCTACCAGTTTTCATGGCCTAACTTCATTCACTGATATACTATCACTATTAAACTTTTTGTCCTTTCCTGTCTCACTCTCCTAATTTTTACTGCTACTGGTAATGATAGACTCTACTAATATCAACTGCCATTTAAAATAGCCGAGCCAAAGAAATTTCAATTAATATTTTGTTATAACCAATACAATAACTGAAAGCACCTGAAACAAAAGATTATTTTTAATAGACCATTTCCCGTGGCTAAGATGGCTCATTTGTTGTATTTAAAATCCACCATCCACATCCTTATTAATTTTCATCATCCCTTTTCCTGTTACCTCAGTTGCCAACCCTCCAGTACAATTGGTATATTAAACAAAAATGCCATTTATTTCATTTGTTAGTTGTAAAAATATTGACAATATAATGGAAAGGCTGTTTAGGGAATTAGTGGCTTATTTGTTTTCATTTGCGTCATGACGATGGATCAGAACCCAAATTACTTCTGGATATATTGAAGCTTTGGATAAATGCATGTTTTTCTTTAAACAAAGACCTCAAACCAGTCTAACTTCTAAACATGGAATTCACTGACTGCCGGAAGATTTGCTATGTGAACTCCTGGGATGTCCCTCCTTGCAAGGTGCCAAGGTAACTTCAAAGAGACAATCTTCAAAAGGCAGAACTGCGAGGCAATCTAAGTAACTCGACTCTGCAGGAAAAGATCTCCTGTTAGTTATATTTCAGACTGTGGATTTGAGTTGAAAGGCATGGTTGTGTGTAACCTTCCATGAATATATAAAGGAAAGGGTAAAAACTAATTGTCTATGTGTTAATATTTGGACTGAAATGCTATTATTGACAAATGTGCTGTGAAAGTTGCACCTTGAAGACAGCCATTGAGCTCCCCTGGTAACAAGGGAAGGCCCTCTATAGTTCTAAGTGCTGTAAAACGGTTACTGTTAAAGAGAAACAGGACAAAAGAATCTTAGCTAAACTGCAAAGAAAAGAATCACAAAATTGGCTGCTTAGCTATCATAGTCAACACTACCAATATCAGCAATGTAATGTCAGATATGTTCCACTATCTAGTTATCATGAGCAACCCAGAGATTGATTTGTATTTCTTTCAAGTTTTAACTTTTTTGGATTCACTTTTCAATTTAATTTGTGTGAATGTGAGTAGCATTAATACTTCTTCTTGCATTTAGCAGCTAATAAACTAATTCTTCCCTAAACTCAAGAAGACCTGGCTAAATTGGCCCCTTTTAAAATTTAAAATCATTTGGTACGGGAGATAGTTATCTATTAGGGAAGGGATCCTTTTTACTTAGCCATGCTGTGATCAACCAAAGGAGCAGGTGAATAAATTAATACTGCAGTTACAAAAGCAGGTCAGAGGCTAGGATTTCTGCAGCAAATAACTCACCTCCTGTCTCCCTAAAGCCTTTCCAGCATCTACAAGACATAAGTCAGGAGTGTGATGGAATACTCCCCATTTGCCTGGATGGGTGCAGCTCCAACAACACTCAAGAAACTTGACACCATCCAGGAGAAAGCAGTCTGCTTGATTGGTACCACATCCCCAAGCATCCACTCTCTCCACCACTGATGCTCAGTAGCAGCAATGTGCACCACCTACAAACTGCATTTCAGCAAGGCTTCTTTTTACTTTCCAAACCCATGACTACTATTGTCTAGAAGGGCAACAGATACATGGGAACACCACCACCCTAAAGTTCCTTTCGAGGTTACTCACTATCCTGCTTTTGAAATATATTGCCATTCCTTCAGCATGGCTCAAAATCCTGCAACTCCCTCCTTAACAGTGTTGTGGGTGTACCTGCACCAAATAGACTGCAGAGGTTCAAGAAGGCAGCTCTACCACCACCTTCTAAGGGGCGATAAGGAGTGAACAATAAATGCTGGCCCAGCCCAGCAAAACCCATACCCTATGAATGAATAATAAAAGAAATAAAGCAGGGGAGCCAGTTCCATTTGTCCTGGAACTGTGGGGGCATTTTGACCCGGGATCAGTTGTGACACTTGAAAAGGCAGTAGGCTGCAAGAGTGGATGAACAGTGGCAAGAGCAGGGTGATTAAATGCCAAAGAAATCACATGGCAAAACTTCCAGGAATTCAAGTCTCGGCTCAAATTTAATTGCTGAAGGACGATTTAAACATTCCTGAGAATTCAGCAACGTGTCTATAATTAATTGAATGAGTAATTAATTACTGCTTTCACAAATAGCACCTAAGACATGAATACAAAAGCCCAAAATGCTAAATTTGATTAAAAACAGAAACTCTTAATAACAAGTCGTCTGTTTGTTATTACTACACATACAGAGAATTAAGCCAAGTGAAGTGGCATGATTTGCCTGATTACATTTTGTATAAGCATTTCATTGTGGTGCTTGCAATAATCTGTTTGCCAATAAAGGAAGGTTTATTTAAAATTGTAAATAAAGTGTAAAATATGCTCAAAATACTTTTTAATTGTGCACGACTGAACACAATAACGGTAGTTCACAACATTGTAAATGTAAAGTAAGGGAATGGAGCTACCCGTCAGCCACTGAAGAGTAAATCCACCTTAATATTTCTGATAAAGGATGCTATCAAAATTATCCATGGCCAATGAAGGGTCCCACACAACACGTTAACTGTTTCATTCTTTTAGATCTTGTCTGACCTGCTAGTGATTTCTAATACTTTCTACACATTTCAGGTTTTAAGCTTTTGAGGTTTATTCCTTTGACTGATTTGTTAGTGCACTAAGGTTTTGATAAACCTCACCTTTTCCGGAGGTATGTGATGACATCTCTGAACAGGTTGCCTAGAAGGGTCTAGGCCCGAAACGTCAGCCTCTCTGCTCCTATGATGCTGCTTGGCCTGCTGTGTTCATCCAGCCCTGCACCTTGTTGCCTAGATAATAGTTTTACATTCCAAGTTCACAGTTGTAGCATTCCCAAATGAAGGTAATTATCTCAGATTATGCTTAACAACTTTGCCAATCCTATTCACCCTTACAGATGATATATTAGTTTGTGAACATTGGAAGATTCTCTTTTAACACCGAGCTTGTTTTCAAAAAGTATTTCTTCTCCTACATCTTCCTCAAATGAATTTGACATGATGTGCCGTTACCACAGCAAGCAATTTTCCTGACCATTTGTAGAATACCTGATGAGTAGAAAAGGGTGACTGTTTTCTTCATATCTATTTCTCAGTTTGTGCTTTCCAGCAATTCATGCTGATGATGTAATTGCACACCGGCATGTATTTTGAACCATCTTTCATCAAGATCTAAAAAGAACTGGACCTTACCATGTTAACTGACGTCCAGTGATTAAAAGAGATATACTGTTCAAGTAGAGATAGTAAGAACTGCCAGTGCTGGAGTCAGAGATAACACAGTGTGGAGCTGGAGGAACACAGCAGGCCAGGCTGGGTCGGGACACAAAACGTCAACTTTCCTGCTCCTCTGATGCTGCCTGGCCTGCTGTACTCCTCCAGCTCCACACTGTGTTGTCTACTGTTCAAGTAATTGTCAGCTTCAGCTGATAGTGGAATCTATATAGGTTTGCAGTTGACAAGGCTGTAGCTTTCCATGGGTGGCCTTCCCATTTCCCAGAACTGTCTGCAATTTTATCCAGAGTAGTTGAGGCCTAGAGTGGCCCACCGACTCCCACTGCAAATATAGCCCTTAACTGGCCAATACTTGCTCAAACCTGGCCTCAAATTTGAGCTTGTTAGGCGGAATTCTGGGGCAGGGTGATGTCTGGTAGGTCATGTGCTCATACCTGAATGAATGAATGGTTTTATTGTCATGCGTATCTTATAGTGAGAAATACAGTAAAATACAGTGAAAAGCTTCGACTGTTGCCATGATCCAGCATCATTTTGAACATTTTAATAGAAAAAGAAATGGCTTAAAGAGAGTTCGTAACCTTTCTGCCACCACTTCGCTGCTACCTGAACCGGACCCAACCAACATCAAAGTTTTCACTCCTCAGGCGCTATCTTTTGCCACTGGGCCTACCTCGCCGACGTTGTCTCCACCGATGTAGCAACTGATGCCATGTCCCGTGCTCGTCCCTCTGCCAGCTGCCTCCTTGACCCCGTCTGCCAGAGTTCTACTGTGGGTTCACCAGACTCCTCAACTCCATCCCCCAGGTCCTGCTCCGGGATTATCAGCTGGCATCCTACTGCCTTCCATCTTCCTCATTGATGCCATCACCACAGATGCTGCCATGACCAGGCTTCCTCCAGAAGGTAAGCGGAAGCAAAAACTAAAAAGATAAAAAACTTTGGGCAGGAAAGAGAGGTGCCTCACTCCATGGTTCTCGCTCCACACTGGGTGCCCTTTCAAACCCATGGTTTACCCTCCATGCAATCTCCCTTTGTTCTTGGCCTCTCTCGCAAGCCCCTCACTTCCCCTTTCCCCACATTGTGTACTGACCCTCACTTCTTGTTGATCCATTGCTGTTACATTTGAGCAGGAAATTTGTGCTTCACTGTTAATTTTACTACTATATTGCTTTGAGTTATCACTAACATAAATTCTTAATGCTGACAGTTATTTCTAGAATCCATTCTTGAATGTTCTTAAAATAGTTATGAGTTTCTCTGGAACTGGTGACATGAAATCTGTATTTTATGACAAAAATACTGTGGACTTAACATGTAGGATCTTTTTTCAACAGTTTTTTAAAATCAAAGAACACTCTTTCTTTCAGTTACTAAGGTGATATCAGTGGAACGACAGAGAGACATGTGTTAGGAATCAATTAATTACACTTTCTGAAAACCTACCTACAAAACAGGCAGGAAATAGACTGTGTCTCATTAAATATGCAAGAAAAGGCTAAATAAGAAATCGTATATAAACCATGACGTGTTATATGGAATCAGACAGTCTCCAGGGTGTAAGGTACATTTCCCTTTCCCAACCATAGAATATGTTCAATAAAACAGAAAATACTGAAGACATTCAGCAGATCTGGCAGCATCTGAGAGTGAAAAACAGACTTAACATTTCCAGTCTGGTATAACTCTTCTTCAGAACTGAAACGAGTTGGAAAATCGTGACTTACATGTTATTGATGGAGTGGAAGGAGGATGATGCAGTTGAGGGAAGCAGTACAGGGGTTGGTAATCAAAATGGAGGACTGAGATTGTGGTTGAATTCAATAGTGAGTCCTAGAGGCTGTAAAGTGCTAAGCAGAAAATGAAGTGTTGTTGTTTTAGTTTACGTTAAGCTTTGTTGGAACACTGTACCAGGCCTAGGATGGAAATGTTGGTATGGGAACAAGATGATATATTGAAATGGTAAGCAACTGGAAGGGTTGGGTTAATCAAACAGACACAGCAGAGATTTTCCATGAAGTTGTCACTTAGTCCATGTTTGGTCTTGCCAGTTGAAAGGAGTCTGCTTTATGAGCAACGAATACGAGAGCCTAGATTGAAAGAAGTACAAATAAATGCTGTTTCACCTGGAGGGTGTGTGTGGGGCCTTGGACTATGAGGAGGGGAAGGTGAGAGGGCAAGTGTTACACCTTATGCAATTGCATGGGGAGGTGGTAAGGAGTGGTGTATGGAAGTGTTAGGAGTGACGGAGGAGTTGACCAGGGTATCATGGAAGAAACAGCCTCTAGAGAATGTTGACAAGGAGGGAATGGGAAATGTATTGGTTGGCAGTATCTTGTTGGAGGTGGTGGAAATGGTAGAAGATGATCCTTTGAATGTAGAGATTGGTGGTTTGGAAGAGGAATCGTATAATTGTTCTTAGAAGGAGTTGAAGGGATGAGGGCAGAAGTATGGGAAATGAATTGGACATGGCTGAGGGCCTTGCCAACCACAGTAGCATGGGAATTCTCGGATGAGAAAAAAGGAAAACATGTAGAACACAAACATGCAATGCTCTAGATTCAGGTTTAACAATGAAATAGAAGTTTATTAAGCAAAAGAAATGAAAATAAAATAGAATAACCTAAACTATTTAAACGAGTTTAAATATACTGAAACATAGAAAAATACTATCTCGTTAACTGCCAATAGCTTCCTTCTACAGTAGTCAAGCATCCGAGGAAATTTTTTTCCTTATCCCAAACGAGGCTTGGCTTAGTTGTGGTTTTCAGTTTTAACAGTTTTATCTTCATTTCTTTTGCAAAATAAGTCTTTGTTTCACTCTTAAACATGTATCTGGAGCATTGTGTGTTTGTGTTCTACATGTCTCCTATCTGAGAATCTGATAGCCTTCTCCTTCATACAATTATAACTAGATTGTCTCAGCTTCATATAACCCTTCAAGGTTTTAACCAAACACTTCTGGTCTGGACCTTTTACCAAACTCTTTATGTTGAGATAATCTATTTCTAACACTTCTAAACTATCTTCTCCCTTTCTCAGGAGCAACTGCTTTATACATCCAGCTTCAGCAAAGAACCCTGCAGAACTGCCCCAAACTGAAACTAAGAAGCTGTTTCCCAAGCTATGGGTGCTCCACTAAGCCCAAAAATTGTTGCAAAATCTTCTATCTCAGAGCATAATGCGTCACATTGTTCACTTTGTTCTCTTGTCACCTCTCCCAATCTAAAGAAAAACCTAATACTTTCTATGAAATAACAAGGTGTAGAGCTGGATGAACACAGCAGGCCAAGCAGCATCAGAGGAGCAGGAAAGCTGACGTTTTGGGTCTGGATCCTACTTCAGAAATGGGCGAGGGGCAGGGGATTCCAAAATAAATAGAGAGAGTGGGGAGGCGGATGGAAGACGGATAATGGAGCAGATATGTGGAGAGGAGATGGACAGGTCAAGGAGGTGGGGTGAGTAAAGGTGAGTGTAGGTGGGGAGTTAGGGTCGGGATAGGTCAGTCCAAGGAGGTGGGATGAGGCTGGTAGGTAGGAGGGTGGGGGTGGGCCTTGAGGTGGGAGGAGTGGATAGGTGGGAGGAAGGACGGACAGGTTAGGGAGGCGAGGACGAGCTGGACTGGATTTGGGATGCGGTTGGGGGAGGGGAGATTTTGAAGCTTGTGAAGTCCACATTGATACCATTAGGCTGCAGAGTTCCCAAGTGAAATATGACGTGCTGTTCCTGCAACCTTCGGGTGGCATCGTTGTGGCACTGGAGGAGGCCCAGGATGGACATGTCGTCCAAAGAGTGGGAGGGGGTGTTGAAATGGTTCACGACTGGGAGGTGCAGTCATTTGTCGCGAACTGAGCGTAGGTGTTCCACAAAGTGGTCTCCAAGCCTCCGCTTGGTTTCCCCGATGTAGAGGAGGCCACATCGGGAACAGTGGATACAGTATACCACATTAGCAGATGTGCAGGTGAACATCTGCTTGATGTAAAAGGTCTTCTTGGGGCTTGGGATGGGGGTGAGCAGGGAGGTGTAGAGGCAGGTGTAGCACTTCCTGTGGTTGCAGGGAAATGTGCCAGGGGTGGTGGGGCTGGAGGGGAGTGCGGAGCGGACGAGGGAATCACAGAGAGAGTGGTCCCTCTGGAAGGCAACCACCTCGAAACCGATATCCATTTCAAGCCCACCGACTCCCACAGCTACCTAGAATACTCCTCCTCTCACCCACCTTCCTGGAAAAATGCGATCCCCTATTCCCAATTCCTTCGCCTCCACTGCATCTGCTCCTGAGATGAGGCATTCCACTCCCGGACATCCCAGATGTCCTCATTTTTCAACGACCGCAACTTCCCCTCCACAGTGGTCGAAAACGCTCTCGACCGTGTCTCTCGCATTTCCCACAACTCATCCCTCACATCCCCTCCCCGCAATAACAACCAAAACAGAATCCCCCTCGTCCTCACATACCACCCCACCAACATCCCGATCCAATGCATCATCCTCCGGCACTTCCGCCATCTGCAATCTGACCCCACTAACAAAGACAGTTTTCCCTCTCCACCCTTATCTGCCTTCCGGAGGGACCACTCTCTCCATGACTCCCTCGTCTGCTCCACACTCCCCTCCAGCCCCACCTCACCCAGCACTTTTCCCTGCAACCGCAGGAAGTGCTACACCTGCCCCTACACCTCCCCCCTCACCCCCATCCCAGGCCCCAAGAAGACCTTCCACATCAAGCAGATGTTCACCTGCACATCTGCTAATGTGGTATACTGCATCCACTGTTCTCGATGTGGCCTCCTCTACATCAGGGAAACCAAGCAGAGGCTTGGAAACCGCTTTGTGGAACACCTACGCTCAGTTCACGACAAATGACTGCACCTCCCAGTTGCGAACCATTTCAACTCCCCCTCCCACTCCTTGGATGACATATCCATCCTGGGCCTCCTCCAGTGCCACAATGATGCCACCCGAAGATTGCACGATCAGCACGTCATATTTCGCTTGGGAACCCTGCAGCCCAATGGTATCAATGTGGACTTCACAAGCTTCAAAATCTCCCCTCCATCGACCGCATCCCAAAACCAGCCCAGCTCGTCCCTGCCTCCCTAACCTGTCCTTCCTCCCACCTATCCCCTCCTCCCACCTCAAGCCCCACACTGACCTCCTACCTACCAGCCTCATCCCGCTTCCTTGACTTGTTCGTCCTCCCTGGACTGACCAACCCCCTCCCTACCTCCCCACCTACACTCACCTTTACTGGCTCCATCCCCACCTCCTTGACCTGTCCGTCTCCTCTTCACCTATCTGCTCCTTTATCCATCTTCCGTCCGCCTCCCCCCCACCCCCACTCTCTCTATTTATTTCAGAATCCCCTTCCCTTCCCCCATTCCTGAAGAAGGGTCCAGACCTGAAACGCCAGCTTTCCTGCTCCTCTGATGCTGCTTGGCCTGCTGTGTTGATCCAGCTCTACACCTTGTTATCTCAGATTCTCCAGCATCGGCAGTTCCCATTATCTCTGAATTACTTTCTATGAAATCTTCTTCTCACACTGTGTTTTAAAAGAATTACCATGGCTACAGAAATACTTAAAAGTTAACCACTAAACCCTTTCAGACAAACTGAAATATATATCTTGCATGTATCACACACCTTACACTATAGAGTACTAAGCACAGCCCTGTGAAATGGGCTGTTTACGTATGTATATTAGGGCCCTCTGCCAACTATCATTTTGAATCATTCTGGTAACAATGGAGGCCTCTCCTGAAACGACCTGGAGCTTTACAGCGTGAAAATTTTCATAAATACAGAAACAACAGGAAGGTTCCACGTAGCCTCCCCAAAAATACAATAATCGACTGCCAGTCACTGATAATCCAACTCAACCTCAACATTCCTCTTCGTCTCCACATTAAATCACTTTTCCTTTAGTCTGTGATTGCGTCCCCTGGTTCTAGACCCCACAGCCAGGGGAAACATCTTTATTTATTCCACCATGCTTATGCCTTTAAGAATTTTGTAAGTTTCTATGGTATCACCTTTCACATTTATAAACTCCATGACATTTAGGGAAAGAGAACCTAGTGGACACCAGAGAGTTAGCATGAATGAATTACTGGTTAGTCCATGAGACAGCACCCCTGTTTACCTCCTGCACTGTGATCTGCCTGATTTAAGGCAGAGGTGAATTCTGGGAGTGTCACTTCAATCCAAGTGTCATTTTCAGTTGAGGGGATATTATAGATCATTAGAAAGTCATTGATAAAGGTATTCAGACATAATTCACTTCTATTTTAGAGTTGTAAATTCTGTGCTTATTTTTATATTTACACCATAAATTTCTTTGGCCACATTTAAAATGGAAACAATCTACTTAAATTTGGCATAGCACTTACAACTTGCTGCCAGCAGTGACACTGCATTAAATTGGTGAGTGAATTACTGTTTTGACAATATTCATTATGAATGTGGACACTGGAAATTATAATGAAAAAGGTTAATAGAAAGTTTGTGCAAATGCAGTTCTCAAGAAACAAACTGGTACAAGTTAATCTCCTACCTCAATGTAACTCCGTTAAAATGACCGCCCCTGTTTCCCGTCTTTAGAGATTTTGATTTCTTTATCTCTTGCACCTTTTTAAGTTATTTCCTTTCCTCTGTATTTTTTTGTTTCTTTCCTTCAGGTCCTGTGTAGGTGGTGTAGTTGAAAGGGGAACCATTAACTTTCTGGCAGAATGAGTTGGAGCTTTGATGTGTTGAATTACTCTACCATCTTATGACACATAAACAACATCGTGTGGAAGTAGTTAAATTAACAGGTTGCAGATGTAACTGTTCTAGTATTCCATTGTATTCCAACCCCTTTCAAATTTAGAATTCAACTCTGCGGTTATTAATCATTATAAAACTGTTGTATTAGTTTCTCACACAGCTGCCCACGTATTGTTGTTTACAGAGAAATTAGTCAAAAACTAAGCCACATTTACAACACATACTTAGTAATGGTCTCAAAGTGAATGTTTGTAGACTATTTTTTCCTCTCTGCCAGGCAGAATAGATGTGTATTTTGTCATTTGTTTCATCAACTTATAAACACAAGACAATTTTTAACATACCAGCAGATTAATTGTAAAAGGGTGTTCCAAGAATATTGAAACTACAGTGTAATGAGAACAATATATTGTGATTTCCCTGAAGAGTGGTAGCCCCTTTGTAAATCTGAACTTTTTGAAGGAACAGTTTCAATAAGATAACAAGATCACCAAGCATAAAGTCAAAGTGTCAAGATTCATTTGAGGGTCAAAGAGACACATGATACAGTACAGTTAATAATGACCAATCTCAGGTCAAGATTATAAATTCCTTCAATGTTTTTGTTTCAAGCATAATTTTAAATGTGAACATTTTTATATACAACAATGATTTAATAGTGAATTAACTCCTGAGTGAAATAATTTGAACTTGCTATGCATGTCTCTATGTTTAAAACTTGCACGTCTAAGGCAAGATATATGCCCTGATGAATAGTACATCATTCCAATTTCAACTATCCAGTATTATCATACAGCACTGACATACAATTTTGAAGTTCAAACAATTTTATAGTTTAGGATTGTATCTTTAGGTTTATAACATTACTATATTTTCAGTCTGCAGCTTTAATATTTGAGGTGAATGAAGGAGACCACTTGATATGTCTGTCCTTGGAATCTGCCTGACAGTAAGCCTGGGTAGTTTGATCACTAGACACGTAAGGAGGCCTCAGATTGTTTCACTGAGAAGAAGGTGCATGATATTTATGGCTGGGGTCAATGCCAAAACTTATAAACATAATATACAATATCTCAGCCCTGAGCCTATTAAAGTCCCAAAAAGTTCTTGTAGTTATCGATATGTAAACTTTCCAGTCTTTTCTCAGCTGAAAGGAATTTGGGATCAAAGATCATTAATAGGGTTGCCATGTTTCCCATTGTATGGGTAAGAGAGGCAGCCATTTTTGAGATCATGTATTGACGTCGTTGTAATGAATACTTAGTTCATGTTTCATGTATTTTAGAATACATCTACTGGTTTTAGAATATAACTTGCAGTTTAAAAAATTAAAAGGTTAACTGTAGAAAGTGGAATAAATGCAACTAAAGCAAGTTTGGAGACTTCTACACTTAACAAGTTGGTGCTATGTTGAGATAAGAGGTTTATTAGCTAGAAAGATGAAGAGTAATAAAACAGCAGGTCTGTTTACTCGTAGCTGGAGAAATGGAGACATGATGCCCACACTGCATGCAATGAAATGCAGTCCAAAAGATGTTTTCATTGTGTAAGTTAGAGCTAACTTAGGTTAAAATCATTCAGAGAACGCTGAAGTGTTTCAAAGCTATAAATAGGGCAGCATGGTCTCTCAGTGGCTAGCATGGCTATCTTACAGTACCAGGTACCCCGATTCGATTCCACCCTTGGGCGACCGTCTGTGTGGAGTTTGTAGAGTTTGCACATTCTCCCAGTGTCTGCGTGGGTTTCCTCCAAGTGCTCGGGTTTCCTCCCACAGTCCAAAGATGTGCAGGATAGGTGGATTGGCCATGCTAAATTGCCCGTAGTGTCCGAGGATGTGCAAGCTAGGTGGGTTAGCCATGGGAAATGCAGGGTTACAGGTCTAGGGTATGGGATGAAGCTGGGTGGGATGCTGTTTGGAGGGTTGGTGTGGACTTGATGGTCGGAATAGTCTGCTTCCACACTGTAGGAATTCTATGATTCTATCTGGAATTTGAAGGGACGCAGGAAATCAGGAAAAACATACAATCATTAGAGAAGTATATTAAATGAATTTTTGGAGCTGTGGACTGACAAGTGCCCAAGTCCTAAAGGACTACATCCTCAGGTCTTAAAAGAAGTGACTAGTGAGATGGTTGATACATTGGTTTTAATTTTCCTAATTCCCTATATATAATATGTTTGAGGAAGTTTGATGATTAGATTGGAAGATAGCAAATATAATGCACAATGGGATGAAGACAGAAAGCAGAAAATTATGGGACTTTGAGCTTAACATCTGTCATAGGGAAAATTCTTAATAAGCAATTATTAAAGAGGTAATAGCAGTCCACTTAGATAAGTTCAAGGAAATCACATAGGAGTCAATCTTACGTGGTGAAGGGGAAATCATGTTTAACAAAACTATTTGTTAAATCTGCGGTATGCCACAAAGATCAGTGCTGGGTCCACTGCTGTTTGTCATTTATATAAATGATTTGGATGTGAATATAGGAGGTATGGTTAGTAAGTTTGCAGCTCACACCAAAATTGGTGATGTGGACATCCAAGAAGGTTATCTCAGAGTACAACGAGATCTTCGTCAGATGGGCCAGTGGGCCAAGGAGTGGCAGATGGAGTTTAATTTAGATAAATGTGAGGTGCTGCAGTTTGGAAAGGCAAATCAGGGCATGACTTATATACTTAATGGTAAGGTCCTGGGGAGTGTTGCTGAACAAAAAGACCTTGGAGTGCAGGTTCACAGTTCCTTGAAAGTAGAATTGCAGGTAGGCAGGATAGTGAAGAAGGCATTTGGTACGCTTGCCTTTATTGATCAGTGCATTGAGTATAGGAGTTGAGAGGACATGTTGTGGCTGTACAGGACATTGGTGAGGCCACTTCTGGAATACTGTGTACAATTCTGGTCTCCCTGCTATAGGAAGGGTGTTGTGAAACTTGAAAGAGTTCAGATGAGGTTTACAAGTATGTTGCCAGGGTTGGAGGGTTTGAACTGTAGGGAGAGGCGAAATTGACTGGAGCTATTTTCCCTCGAGCATTGGAAGCTGAGGGGTGACCTTATAGAAGTTTATAAAATCATGAGGGACACATGAGCCAAGGTCTTTTCCCCAGGGTAGCAGAGCCCAAACTAGAGTCCATAGGTTTAAGTTGAGAGGGGAAAGATTTAAAACGGACCTGATGGGTAACATCTTCACGTTGAGGGCAGTGCGTGTACGGAATGAGCTGCCAGAAGAAGTGGGGGAGACAGTAAAAATACAACATATAAAAGGCAGCTGGCTGTGTATATGAATAGAAAGGGTTTAGAGTGACATAGACCAAATGCTGGCAAATGGGACGAGATTGATTTAGAATATCTGGTCAGCATGGATGAGTTGGACTGAAGGGTCTGTTTCCTTGCTGTACAGCTCCATGAATCTATAACTCTATTAGAGTGCTTTAAAGTAGTAACATGTGAGTTTGATAAAGGGGAATCATTAATGTTCTGGACTTAGATTTCTAGAACACCAAAGTGAAGCAGCAAAGGTGAGGAAAATAACAATCATGGCACATAGGGGCAGCATGTTGGCACAGATCGGAATTTGGCTGGTTAAGAGAAATCTTACCTTTGGTTGGGGGAATTGAGTACAAAAGTATGGATGTTATGCTCCAATTATGGTAGATGGAAGTTTGTGTACAATGTTAGCCATGTTATTTAAGAAAGATGTACAGATGTTGGAAACAGTTCAGGTAGTGTTTACCAGAATAACACCTGGAATGGGCAGATTGCTTTATGAGGAAAGATTGGACAAACTAGACTTGCATCTATTGGAGTTTAGAAGAAGAGGCAACTTGACTGAAACTTATAAGATCCTGAAGGATCTTGACAGAGTAGATGTGGAGAAGATATCTCCCATTCTGGGATAATATTGTCATTGTTGAAGCTGAACTCAGATTTCAGAAGTTTACGGACAGAAATCTAATTGATTAGTTGTTGTATTTACCTACTTAGTATGATTTAAAAATCTTAACTTTCTAGCTGGGAGATTAGAGAGTTGAGATTGCTGAAATTTGATTGGAGAAGTTTTACGAATAGTCATTTGCAAAACTTGGATGGGGGACTGGGTTATGCGGATCAATTATGTGAATTGGAATCCATGTCATTGGAAACAGAAGGCTGAGAGCTGATACCAATGCTGTTTATGTAATTCTAAAAGGGTAAGCGTAGTGCAAACAATGACAAACAATTTTACTTCAACCAGTACAACAGGACCAGAGGACATGGCCTGTACTTAAATGGAAGAAAATTCAAACTGGATCTGCAGAATCATTGGCTTCAATATTGACATACTCCATAATATTCCATCATGGTTGGGAGAATGTTGAAGCTTAACAATTTAAATATTTCACAGGTTTCTTAAGGATGAGAAAATTAAGTCAAGAGAAACTTTGATATTTCTGGTCAACCTGAAGAAATGAATTTTTCAATTCATTTTTGTTATTCACTCATTTGGGCCACTACGACAGTGTAAAACCCAACATGGGAGAATTTTCAAGACTGCATGTTGCAGTCTGCAGGCTGTCCATTTTATTATTACCAACCTTTGGAATTGTCTACCACAGAGGCTGAAGATTCTTAGTCAGCGAGAACATATTTGGCTGAATGGATGTTGGGATTCTGCAGGATATGGCATTCGGGCAGAAAAGTGGTTTTGAGTCTAAATCAGCTGTGATTATTGGGTAGCACAGGGGGTAGCAGGCTACTTCAGCTCCTCTTCCTAGATGGTGCATTAAATGTTGAAATTAATAGGGATAAAAATAGATTGAGGTATTTTGTTCCTCAGATTATTCCTTTTGTGAAAATGATTTTCAAAGATTATTACTGTGAACTGCTTCACACAAATTTTAGGTCAGTTCTTCCTCTGCTTGCAAGGGAAGACAGTGCAGAACATGATGGAGAGGAAGAAATCTGAAGCTAGTCGTCCAGTCGTCTTCACTTTGATAACTGCGGAGGAGGAGGTGTTACAGCTAAATTGGTGTGTGGATGCCTTGACATTGGAAATGCTCAGATTGGGGTTTCCCAGCTACTGAGTGACAGGAGTATGGATCACATGGTCACATGATATACAATACTCACACATGTTAACTTGATTTGTTTTGGCGGGCAATGAGAAATGGCAATTTATCCAATAAAGTTACCTTGACACATCGAATTCAAGTCTTACATCTCCCTAAAGCCCATCAAGTGTCCTATAGGGGGTGGTGCAGGTGAAGTACAAAGTCTCAAATTAGATCACTTTGAAGATTCACAGTCATTGGATTCAGATACATATGTATATCTCAGTAGTACCCCCAAGTCTGTTGTTACTTATTGTTTCGTGCAGACATGTCTGTTTTACCCTTCAGGTATCTGAGTAGGATTGGATGTTGAAGGCAGTTACAGCAGTAAAGTGTCTTGTTGGAGGACACAGGACTCTTCAAGCTCTGTTTAGATTAACACTCATACCGAGAATGGGGGCTATCAACAGAGAGCACAATTCTGGAGCAATACCAGACATGTGTAAGATTCCGCCAGTCTTTGCAGCTACACTATGCATTATTGGAGAGAGTTTGGAGGAGTCCTTCCTTAAGATTGAATTCCATGATGTCTTAGGCATTAATACTGCAGTATATGTCCAGGGCAAAAGTGGCCACTTGCGCGGTATCAGAGTGCAGTCAACTCCACCCTCTGAAAGCCACTTTAAGCAGGATTGAGGAAAGCCTTGCCTTGGTGATTCAATGCTCCACTGATGTTATGATGATGGATCAGAGTTCCAAAGTGTTTATAAAGATTTTTTACTTTTAATTCCAATAAGTGTTGTTTTTAAAAGGAGGACTGCTACAGAAAACCTGCAGATTTAAATTCAGTGACTGTCTTGGGAGAAGACCATGGAATTTCACACAGGTAAGTTGTCAGGAAAATGTGACTTCTGACTTTGTCCACCCCAGTCTAACACTGGTACCTACAGAGAAAGATTTACAAGAAACGACAGAGGGTCTGACTGTCCCTCCCCTCTCAGCAGAAAGCCATCTCTTGCAGACAGTATATACAAAAATAGGGTTTAAAAAGCCAATTTCAACCCTATTGAAGTGGATCTGTGTAACTAAATACTCATGAGTATCATCCTGAGTGTGAGTGGTAGTGTGCTGTGAAGGTCAAAAAACTATCCCTTAGTAGCCTCTCAGGGAAGACACCTGCTCACACCCAAGTGCTGCAAACCAGATAAAAAGAGAAAAGGACATCAACAGATTTTCTCACTGTGAATGCTGGAATTCAATCACTGTTGACAGGTATCAAAGCTACAGAACCTCAACCAATCTGTAAAACTAAGGAACGTGAAGCTGACTGCTCACCTACCACCTTCAACGTAACTGATAATCTCCACTGCAATGGCTGTAGTGTTCAACTATTTGCTCTTCATGAACAAATCAGAGACTGATCTGTATACCTGGTTTAGAAAAAATTGTAGCTTTTTGACTTAGCACTTAGTTCTAACCTGTATGTGTGTGCTGCATTCCTAATTCTTCTCTCATTTAGCGATTACTAAAATCATTTTTTGTTAATTCAAAAAAAAGCCTGGTTAAGTTGGCTCCTTTTAAAACATAAATACACTCAGATCTGGAAGGGAACAGTTTAAAATTCATTTTGTTACAATGAATCGAGAGGGTGGATGAATAAAGAAGGGGGATCAGTTCATCCCTCCTCATCCGGGAGCTTAACAGTTTCTAATATTCCATCAGGAATCATAAAAAAAAATTGGAGAACCTCACCAGAGGTCTGCTTATTACACTGAAGATCCATAAAATATGTTCCAGTTTCTGGCTAGAATGGAAATGCAAATATGTACACTGCACAAAGCCCTTCCACCTCTGATTCCTTGTGCTTCCCTAATCAGAGCTTCAAAAGATGCCTCCTGCCCTAATGGCCAGGTCTACCCCTGTGGGGCAAGTGAGATAGCCTTTGGTAGGACCCTCATTGGCTACAAAACTCAGAGGCCTTTGATCAATAGCATCTGTGCAGTCAGCGCAGGGTAATGATTATTGCCTCTAGATTTGCTGAAGCCGCAGAGGTAAATTACAAAAGGTGGAAGCAATAGAAAAGAAACAATAAAGAGTTTGCAGTCACTTGGATGTTGAGTACTCTTTTACCGTGTTACATTTCTATTTCATAGTTATGTACCATATACTTTATTTTATTTCATTGCTTCGTTGCTCTGTCTTGATCATATTCACCTATCACCTGCCTGGTGACTCAGGAAGAATGGTAGAACAAGTATTAAAGAAAATTAATGTGAATTTGGGAGACAAATTAATTGCTGTTTATGGGACTGCTTTTTGTTGGGGAGGGGGTAGGGGGTGTTGGGGCAGGAGGGGAGCAAGGTGTGTTCAGAGGAGAGGTGGGGAGCAGAGATAGACTAAGGACTCCGGTGACTATGACAGCCAATGCATGCACCCAGCTCAATTGGTAGAAGGTTTCCTTGCAGGAGGCTACAATTATCAGTGATCAGCAGATGGGAAATACCAAGCCTCCTGAAGAATATGTATGCAACTTCTACTGCTGATGCTGCAGCTTGGCTTGTTCTTCATTTGAGGCTCCAGACAAAGCTAGAAAAATGGTTCTATGCTGGATTGAAGGTTGACAGTTTTGGAAGTGTAGATAAAAGGCAATAAACTGCAAAGTAATAGAAAGGACTGCTGAGTTTGTGTAAATCAGCTCCAAAACGATGAGTGCACACTCTCAGAACATCTCCTGTGAGCACATGCCTTTTATCTAGACAAGGAAACACGTGGGATTGCTGGATGTAACCCATTTCTTTCCTGCCACTCGCTCAGTTCACCTCAAAACCTGTTGTTCTCATGCCTCACTTTCCCTCATGAGTTCCTGGAAGCTTGGTAAACCTGTGTACACACTGTTAAATCAGAATTCAAAGTAACTGAAGCAGATGATAAATGATTTAGATGGGAGGCAATGGCCTAGTGGTATTAGTGCTGGATCGTTAATCCAGAGACCCTGATAACATTCAAGGGACCTGGGTTCGAATCCCGCCATGGCAGATGGTGGAATTTGAATTCAATAAAATGTCTGGAATTAAGAATCTAATGATGACCATGAATCCATTGTTGATTGTTGGAAAATCCCACCTGGTTCACTTATGCCCTTCAGGGAAGGAAACTGCCATTCTCACCAGGTCTGACCTACATGTGACTTTAGACCCACAGCAATGTGGTTGACTCTGAACTGCCCTCTCGGTAATTATGGATGGGCAATAAATACTGCCTAGCCAGTGATGCCCCTCATCCCTTCAAAGAATAAAAGAAAAGATACTTCAATAGCTGACCTTGTCTGATCCATTAGGATTTCAAGTGTGTGTACAGCTAAGAGGTGGAAGTTGGTCAATTTCAGCCAGCTTCCTGCCATGGTGACAATTTCAGCTATTTTAACCTGATACCTGGATAGAAGCCCACTCACCTTAATGAAAACCGAAAGAACTGCGGATGCTGTGAATCAGGAACAAAAACAAAGTTGCTGGAAAAGCTCAGCAGGTCTGGCAGCATCTATGAAGGAAAAAAACAGAGTTAACACTTTGGATCAAAATGTTAACTCTGTTTTTTCCTTCACAGATACTGCCAGACCTGCTGAGCTTTTCTAGCTACTTTATTTTTGAGCCCACCCACCTTGTCAGCTTCAAATGCCCTCAGTGGAAGAACATGCTGAGAAGAGCCACTGATTGGGATTCAGAACAATGTTAAAAAGAAAAGCCAGGTCACAATCACCAAAGAAGATGCTTAAAATTATGAGCATGATTGGTAGAGAGGTGAGTATGCCATGCTGAATAAATGACAGAGCAAATCCATCAAGTGCGTGATAAACTGTATGGAATGGTTGGTGGACAGAAGGGGGAGGCTGATGCCATGAAAAGAGGAATGCTGGTCAGTCTGGCCATTGAGAGATGGTGATGTATCTGCAGAAGGGAGTGGGCCATGATCCATAAGTTGGTGTGAGCATATATCATTATTACTTTAATGGAGTGCGATGATAAGGAGTCAATAGTGCAACTTATGGAGTGGGAGAAAAAAGTTGATTGCATTTATCAACAGAGGTTATATACATTATCTAGTTCCCACCATTAACCTGTAATACTGCTTGCCTGCATATCTTTAACTCTATCATTATAAAACATTGTGCGATGAAAGCGCTTGTTACAGCATATGTATTCTTGCTCTTGTAATTATTTGATTCATGTGACAGCTCATTCTATTGTAATCCAAAAATGTGAAGCAACTGTTTGGTTTCTGAAACTGAAAACATTCAATTCTGACGTGCGGCAGATCCTAGTGATATATTCACAAGGTAACACGTTGCTTCGGGAACTCGGTAATCTTTGCTGTAATATTGAGCTCCTTTTCAGTCTGCCTTGTGTTAAATATTGATAGTTTTGTGGAAACTGTTTTTGTCAGTTTTTGAGAAAGTGATATCAATTATTAACATGAGCAGCTAGGAAGCCAAGAGACTGCACTTCATATTCTAGGAGAATATTTGAAGTTCTGTCTTCCTCTATTTATTAATTGCATCACTGGCAATCTAAAATTGTTAAAATATAATCTTAGTTTTGCCGCATATGAGATTTTAAATTTATAACCAATCTCTCCAATGTTACAGAAAGTAAGTGTAACAGTTATAGGAAATATAAACTATTTATATTAGATTCTCAGTATATTATTGATATCAAGTGTTCATTTTAGATCTGTCACCAAAATCAATGCTCACTGTTAATCTATAATCAGTTATCATTGTAACAGTGATCACCATTAGATTTGCATGTACAGTTGAGGGAGACCCAGAAGATCACTTTTAATTGTGTAGAACAATAAGCTGCTGGGGCCATCAATCTTCAGTCGATTTTCAGATTTCAAAAAAACGTGTAAGTGAGGGGAATAATTGACTACATGACATAGGGCTTGTGACCATTGTGCTACAGTGAGAAGGTGTGAGTAAATTTGTAAGGATCATTGCTCTATAGCTACGCTAAAATGCCAGCATTAGATTAGGTCCCATTGTGAAATGAGAGTCTGTTGACACTGGAGCTAGTTCTTTTTGCTGGTCAGTAAAAAGGCATTTGCAATGTTGTAAATCTTTGTGTAAATATACCTTACGATTCATATTCTTCTTTGCCTGTGAGGTGCATAAATTAGCATATTATTCAATTTTTATTGTCTCATATTGTGCACACTTCAGCTGGATTAGTTAAGTGGCTTTTTAATTGCTTGAGAAGCTTTAAAGAATCTTTGTGATAATTAGATCACGATGAGCAGCTGCCTTTTTATATAATTCTCAGAAATCATTCATCCGAGTTGTGCGTTCGTATGAATTCAAACATGTCAAATTCGAAACAAAACGGCAAATCTGCTATTTATTCTAAAAAAAGTGGAAAACAAAGCCACAGATTCTTAGATTTCTTTTGAAAGAATCTTAAAAATGCAAATGAACATCTGCTCGAATCCAACATCTCACTATTCATTCAGGAAATGTGGGAAAGCTAGACCACAGAGATCCATCATTAGCAGAAGGAAACAGCACCCACGATTGAGAATAAATTAACTGAAAACTTGCTCTGCGGGTGAAATAATGTAGTCCAGAAAATCTCATTGTATTCGAGATAATTTTGAAACTGGTGGTGGCACACAGTTGGCTAGCAGTGTCTTACCTTCAAGAAAGAAAGGAGGTGGTATTTTTGCGAGTCTATTGGGCAGCACATACCTGAATCTCTAATATGCCTAACTGATAGGCAAGATTCCTTACCAGATTCATTTTCTGTAAACCACCACAGACAGATGCTGTTACTATTCCATCCTGATGGTCTTGCTGATGTCTCTTTGTAACAGACCAGCTCATAAAGTTAGTTCTTTCCAGCTGGGGATTCATTCATGTGGCAGCTGGCTATTATTACACAATGGAGGCAATCCGTATTACAGAAGGAGTTTCGAATTCCAATTGTGAAAGCCGTCAAGATACCATCAAAACAGAGTGATTCGTTTTAACAATTTTTCAGTCTCATGGTCTTTGATGGGCTTCCTTTGTCTCTGGTAGTTTCTGCAGATGAGATGGCTGCTATTTATTGTCTTTATGTTTTTTTCGGGTAGTTTAAACGATGGTAAGTGTGCAACTGTACAATGCAACTGGTCAGACATATCAACCATTCATTCATGCAGGGCTTTTTTAGAAACTTGGCCTCTCTGCTAGGCCAAGTGATCTGTGTAGTCATTTTAAAACATGGTCTCCTGGCTCATTTAATTGTACAACCGAAAGAACTGCAGATGCTGTAAATCAGGAAACAAAAACGGAAGTTGCTGGAAAAGTTCAGCAGGTCTGGCAACATCTGTGAAGAAAAGAGCAGAGTTAACGTTTCGGGTCCGGTGACCCTTACCCAGAACTGAGGGTTTCTGAAGAAGGGTCTACGCCCGAAACGTCAGCCTTCCTGCTCCTGTGATGCTGCTTGGCCTGCTGTGTTCTAGCTCTACACCTTGTTATCTCAGATTCTCCAGCATCTGCAGTTCCTACTATCTCTGGGAAGGAAAATGTCAGTTTATATGCAGATGATTGGGAGGGGGAGGGGTTAGGGAGTAAACAATAGGTGGGGACACAGGCCAAAGAGAGAGAAGAGCAGTTGAATAGAAAAAGGAGTTGATAACGATCTGGCTCGGAGAGTGAATAGTTGTTAATGGGGACTGTTAGTGACTGTCAATAGGTAGTGTGTAATGGCAGACTATGAGATAACAAGGCCTGGTGTGTGGGCTCGGGGGCTATGTCAAGGGAGAGTTTAGGCCCTAAAATTATTAAACTCATTATTGGGTCTGGAGAGCTGCAGGGTCCCTAAGCAGAAAATTAGGTGATGTCCTTCCAGCTTGTGCTGAGCTTCACTAGAACACAGCAATAAGCCTGAGACAGAGGTGTTGGCCAGGGAGCAGAGTGGTGTGTTAAAGTGGCAGGCAACTGGAAGCTCAGGGTCTTCTTTGAGGGCAGAACGTAGATGTTCTGTGAAGCGCTTACCCAATCTAGGTTTCGTTTCACCAGTGTAGAGGAGGCCACATCGTGAGAGCGAATGCAGTAGACTAGATTCTGCGAAGTGCAGGTGAAGTGTTACTTCACCTGGAAGGTATATTTGGGCCCTTGGATACTTGGGAGAGAGGATGTATATGGGCAGGTGTTATACCTTTGTCAGTTACAGGGGAAGGTGCCGTAGGGCTGTGGGGGTGTGGATGTTGGGGGTGAAGGAAGAGGCGACCAGGGTGTCCTGGAGAGAACGGTCCCTGCAGAAGGTGGACAAGGGAGGGGAGGGGAATATGTGTCTGGTGGTGGCATCTTGCTGGAGGTGGTGGAAATGGCGTCCGATGATCTTCTGGATGAGAATGCTGGTGGGATGGTAGGTGACGATAAGGGGAACCCCATCGCTGTTGTGGGAGGGAAGAGAAAGGGTGAGGGCGGAAGTGCGGGAGATGGGTAGGACCCAGTTGAGGGCCCTGTCAACAACGGTGCTGGGGAATCCTTGGTTGAGGAAGAAGGTGGACATTTCGGAGGCTTCCTTGACAAAGATGGCCTCATCTGAACATATAAGACAGAGACAGAGGAACTGAGAGAATGGGATGGAGTCTTTACAGGAAGTGGGGTGTGAGGATTATAATCCAGATAGCTGTGGGACTCAGTGCGTTTATAGTGGATATTAGTGGCCAGTATGTCCCCAAAAATGGAAACAGTGATGTTGAGGAAGGGAAGGGAGGAGTCAGAGATGGACCAGGTGAAAGTGAGGGTAGGGTGGATATTGGAAGCGAAATTGATTAAGTTTTCCAATTCCGGACAAGAGAGGGAAGCAGCACCGATGATATCATCGCTATATCAGAGAAAGGGTTGTGGGTGGGGGCTGGAATAGGACTTGAACAAGGAATGGTCCACATACCCCACGAAGAGACAGGCATAACTGGGGCCCACGTGGGTACCCGTGGCAACCGGTCTGACCTGAAGGAAATGAGAGGAGTAAAAAAAGAAAAATTGTTGAGGGTGAGGACGGACTCGGCCAAGCGGAGGAGGATGGCGGTGCTTGGGGATGGATCAGGTCCTTGCTCCAGGAAGAAGCGGAGAGCCCTAAGACCCTCCTGGTGGGGAATGGACGTATAAACGGATTGCACGTCCATGGTAAAAAGGAGGCGGCTGGAGTCTGCAAACTGGAAACTTTGAAACCGGTGTAAAGCATCAGAGGAATCACAGATGTTGGTGGGCAGGGAGTGGACCAGGGGAGAGAAGACTGAATCATGGTAGGAAGAGATGGGTTCTGTGGGGCAGGAGCAGGCTGAAGCAATGGGTCTGTCCTGGCAGTCCTGTTTGTGGATTTTTGGAAGGAGGTAAAAGCAAGCTGTGTGGGGCTGAGGGACTATCAGCTTGGCGGCAGTGGTGGTGGGGGTGGCAGGGGCGGGTGGCGGGGGGGGGGGGGGGGGGGGGGGGGGGGGGGAGGGGGGTGGGTTGTTGTTGGGGGAGAGGTTAACAGATGAAATGATACCATGTTGATACAATGGCCTGATGTGCCATGGTGGGGTCATGGTCCAGGGGAAAATAGGAGGAGGTATCTGAAAGCTGCTCTGAGCCTCTGCAATGTCGAGGTCAGTACGCCAGACTACAACAGCCCCACCCTTATCAGCAGGCTTAATAACAAAGTCATCTAAGTGCACGAAGTGCAGTCAGTTCGGAGGGAGATAGGTTGGATTTGGTGAGGGGGCAGAGAAATTGAGGTGACCAATATCTTGTCGACAATTCTCAATGAACAGATCGAGTGCAGGTAAAAGGCCAGAGGGAGGGCTCCAGGTGGAGGGAGAGTGTTGGAGCTGGGGGAAAGACTCTGTGGGAGAGGAGAGGACTCTTATCCAAAGAAATGGACATGGAGACGATGGAAGAAGAGTTCAATGTCATGTTGTGCCCAAAATTCGATAAGATGGGGATGCAGAGGCCTTTGCTGAGTACAGAACGTTCAGCATCGGAGAGCGGAAGGTTAGGAGGGATGGTGAATACCCAACAGGAGTTGGGATTAGGGGAGGGGATGGAGCCTGAGAGAAGGGGAGGAGAGGAAGGTTCTAGAGGGCCATGGGTATCTCTGAGTTGTTGCATCTTGTGGACCTTGATACCTGAAAGGGAATGAAAAGGTTTCTTGTTAGCACGATGTATGAGCTGGAGGATGAACTGGAACTGCAGAGTGGTGCAACCCTGAGCCAGTGTGATGTGATGCTGTTGGAGAGAAAGGCTGAGAGTGTGCATGTGGCGCTGCACGGCACTGAGTGTGGATCTCAGGATGTGGCGAGAGCAGCTGTCTGTGGAATGTTGAACATCACAGAGAAATCTGTGATCCTGGGGAGATTCAAAACATGAGGGATAAAATACGAGTTAAAAGGGCGGGTCTGAGCTAGAGGCAGTCATTCAGAAATGTGATAGTAAGAACTGCCGATGCTGGGGTCAGAGATAACACAGTGTGGAGCTGGAGGAACACAGCAGGCCAGGCAGCATCGAGGAGCAGGCAAGCTGACGTTTCGGGTTGGAACCCTTCTTCAGAAATGGGGGAGGGGAAGGGGGCTCTGAAATATATAGAGAGCACCCTCAACTGCATCTCTTGTGTTTCCCACACCTCTGCCCTCACACCTGCTCCCCGCAATAAAAACAAAGACAGAATTCCCCTCGTCCTCATGTATCATCCCATTAACCTCCGGATTCAATGCATCATTCTCCACCACTTCCGCCACCTGCAATCTGACCCCATTATGAAGGATATATTTCCCTCCCCACCCTTATCTGCCTTCTGGAGGGACCGCTCTCTCCATGACTCCCTTGTCCGCTCCACACTCCCCACTAGTCCCACCACCCCCGGCACCTTTCGCTGCAACCGCAGGAGGTGCTACACCTGCCACTACACCTTCCCCCTCATTCCCATCCCAGGCCCCAAAAAAACCTTCCACATCAGACAGATGTTCACCTGCACATCTGCTAATGTGATATACTGTATCCGCTGTTCCCAATGTGGCCTCCTCTACATCGGTGAGACCAAGCGGAGGCTCGGAGACCGCTTTGTGGAACACCTGTGCTTGGTTCGCGACAAACGACTGCACCTCCCGGTCATGAGCCACTTCAACTCCCCCTCCCACTCCCTGGACAACATGTCCATCCTGGGCCTCCTCCAGTGTCACAATGATGCCACCTGGAAACTGGAGGAGCAGCATCTCATATTCTGCCTTGGAAGACTACAACCCAGGGGACTTTACTAGCTTCCAAATCTCCCCACCCCCGAACTCATCCCAAAACCAACCCTCCCTCTCATCCCCGCCTCCTTGACCTGTCCATCTTCTCTCCCACCTATCCGCTACTCCCACCTCACTGACCAATCCCCACCACAACCTACCTGCACTCGCCTATCGCCATCCCACCTTTACTAGCTTCAAAATCTCCCCACCCCCGGCCTCATCCCAAGACCAACCCTCCCCCTTATCCCCGCCTCCTTAACCTATCCGTCTTGTCTCCCACCTATCTGCTTCTCCCACCTCACTGACCAATCCCCACCACTACCTACTTGTTATCACCATCCCAACTACCTTCCCCAGCCCAACCCCAACCCTCTCTATTTACTTCAGAGCTCCCTTCCCCTCCCTCATTTCTGAAGAAGGGTCCTGACCCGAAACGTCAGCTTGCCTGCTCCTCTGATGCTGCCTGGCCTGCTGTGTTCCTCCAGCTCCACACTGTGTTATTGAGAAATGTGATATGGCTGTGGAAATGAGTTTTAGCAAATACCTTGTCAACCACCAGGAGTGGCAGTGAAATTAAAATCGGTGGGCAAGAAGAAAGATTGGAATGGAAATCCCATCGGAGAGAGGAGCAAAACTTCTTCAAGGTGGGCATACCTAGAAGAGATGTGGCAAGGAGTTAAATACTAAATAAAAACTGAAAGAACTGCAGATGCTGTAAATCATTTAATTGTGTTTTCTTTCAAACAAAGGTGTCTTGTATTAAATCTAAACATAATATTAAAGATTAATTGCCCGTGTGTTATAATTCATGACAGTATGAACTTGCAAATCCTTTCAAAATACGCCAAGAACATACAGTAAGAGTAGCGGAATTCCTGGTCAGCAATGTAATTAAAAGAATTTGAAGTCCTTACTATCACTACCTATAGCTCTAGGTTACATGTAAAGTGCGTGTTGCACATTTGAACTCCTTACTGGGCCAGTTGGCTCGAAGATCAATGTGGATCAGATTGGTGCCAACAGCAAGCGATTTGATTTCTATTCTAGCTCGGGTGGATTCAGGTCTTGCCTCATTGTCCTATCTGTGACAGGGCTAGTGGCACCATCCATTGGATTTGCCTTTGTGCAATGAGCCGGAGAAGAACCTTCCTCTCTACCCTTTCCAATGTGAAGAATGTTGGGAGTGACAAAGAGATGATACACCCTATCCTGTATGTGTGTAAAGGAGTTTAATTCAGTGTTTTAAAATGTCTGCTGTCATACTTAGAGCTTCTTGCATACAGTTTAGTTTTCCTTTCTCAGCCACAACACCCAGTCTCAAGCAATCACGAACAGAGAGCAGATACCAGACATGTAGAATCAAACACCGAATGATTGGATAGTTGAACATTGCAAAGCACCTTGACGCTGAGGAGCTGGAAACAAGCAGCACCCATGATGACACAATGACCTTACTTTGGGCTGGACTGGAGACTGGGAGAATAGGCTAGATAGAATTTTGCCTTCTGTTTCTTGTAGCACCACTCAGTTTCATATCTCCTTTTCCTTCCTCATTTTGTTCATCTTCCTCTTCTTCCTCTCATGATGGTTGCAAGGTTTGTCCCATTGAAATAATGTAATTTCGTAATACAAAAAATGCTGTAAATCATGAGATCTGCACTCTGAATATTCAGACAGTGGAGGCCTTTCCTGTTATAGAATATAGAAGCAGTGAATTTACAGCACAGAGGAAACCATTTGACTCATGATGTCTTTGTAAATTGGAAAAAGGCTATCTAGCCTAGTCCCACTTTCCAGCTCTTTGTCCAACGTTATCTAGATTAAAGCACTTCACATGCATATCCAAGTAGTTTTAAAATATTAATGAGCATTTTGGCTGCTACTAACCTTTCAGGCATTTAGGTCCAGACCCCTACAAGCATCTGGGTGAAAACGATCCTCACTACTCATCTCCAATTATTCTAACAATTACTTTAAAGGACATATTTTCTTTCTATCCACACTACTGCAGCCCTTCACAATTTTATACAGCTCAATTAAATCTCCCCTCATGAGGTGGGTTCCTGACAGAGACCATGCAAACCAGACAATGGGTGTGCAATAACAGTTCTGAGGAAGGGTCACTGGACTCGAAACATTAACTCTGTTTTTTCCTTCAAAGAGGCTGCCAGACCTGCTGAGCTTTTCCAGCAACTTTGTTGTTGTGAATGAGATTTCTCTGTTGTTTCTACTGACTTTCATTTGCCAATCATGCACCCACTCTGCAACTTTATTTTCTTATCATCTTTCTTTGCATTAACTACTCCCATAATTTGATGTCAGCCACAAATTGATAAATTTTACTAATTCCTAAATCCAAATTATTGATGTAAAGATGTAAATTGAGAACGTCAGTCGTGCTGTCACTGACCCTGTGAAACATCACTGAATGCCTTTGGCCAGTTTCAGGTCTGAATTACTCCTTGTTCATTACTTTTAAATACATTTTGTCAACCATTTTTCTACCTGTATTTCTGAATTTATGTGCTCTGCACTTTGTCTTCATTTTATTGTATGGGCTCTTATCAGAGCCTTCTTAAAAATCCATAGAGATTACATACAATACATGGCTTTATCTAATCTTGCTTGTATTACTTGAAATAATTCTCTAATCTTCATCAAATGTAGTCTTCCCTTTTTAAATCTGTTTTGACTTTTCCTGATTATTGTTTGGATTTTAGCTAAAGGGATCACTTTAGCTGTCTGCCAGTTCTTTGCTCTCTAAATTTGGTTAGTTTATTTCCCTTCATCATCGTCATTATGATTTTGTTATCTTATCTCGCTTTGCTAACATTATCTCCCTTCCTTCTATTTAAAATTGGGTGGATGGAAGTTTTGATCTTTTAAGGCATGAAAGGAGATCCCTAGAAAAGGGAGATAACCTGGGCACTGAGAATTTTAGCAGTTTCCTTTCAGAGTTATCACAGGAGGCCAGCAGAAACTCTGACCCACCTGGCTTTCTGGAGTTCAGCATGTCTGATTGCAGTTCTTTTTCATTTAAGGTCTGCTGTGCAATGACTTTTTGTGATAAGGTCGATCCATTTAATCTAAGCTTTGGTATTAAAAGTATGATACTACTCAATTGTTTCTGAGGGGAGGTCAATATTTCCTTCTTGATACGCCAAGCAGTGCAGAGCTGTTGAATTACATTGTATTTACCCTGAATACTTTCCTGATTTTGAAAGGTGGCAGGGAATAGAATGATTTCCAGCTGTAAAACTGTTCTAAAGATCTTTTCAATAATATGCGCCCTTCGCACTGATGGATGACTTTAGCTGGAGACAAATGGCAAGATTCAATTGATACTGGACAATTTGTTCTTTCCTGTGTCATCTGGAGAGCACAGAGTAGGCTGAACACCTCAATGCAACACAAAACTCATGTCTTTGGCTACCATTTATTTAGGGCTTTTGGAAAGAACTACTGAGGTACTTGCATTCACTCAAACAATTTCACAAATGCCAAGGAATTTGTTCTGCCAGGAGTTTGACATTATCATGCACAAAGCTGATCTTTAGATCTAAAGAAAAATTGCCTGCACTCTCACGTCGGAATACTGCAATGCCAAATAGAATTACATTTTAAGTTGGCAAAGTTTAGTTAAGAGGGTAAAATTTGTTGAGCTTGTAGCTTTATTTCACTACAGATTAGGAAAATAATATTTTTTCTCAAAGATATTGCTCAACTCTATTGTGGTTTTACCTAATTCTGGTCAATCTCATGGGTAAATGTATTTCTGTTTGCAAATAATCATTCAAGGTCTTGTTCAGAATGTTCTAATGAATGATGTTTATTTTTCGATGCATGTATAAATAAGACCTTGAGTCTTTCACACAAGCAACTTCATTGTCATTCGTTACAGTCAACTTCCTTACATTAATATTCATTCCAGTGCTCTACACAGCATTTACTGAGGAATGAACACAGTTTTTCTCTTGTGTTAAACACCTCTTTCAGTGCGAAGGGAAAGGGCATTACCAATTAGGCATGCCACAACAATTCAGCATTCAGTCCAGACATAAGGGAGTTAAAGAAAGATAAATTCACTCTTTTTCAAGCAGATTTGAAACAAATTCAAAAGATTTTTGTTTCTTGCTCCCATATTTTGGTCACTATTTTGGTTAATTTAAATTCATAAAGGTCATGTTATTTAGAAATTTCATATCTGTGGTGACGCTTAAACTTTATCCAGTTGACATAACAGACATAGTTTTCTTTCTCGATAATTCCTTGAACCTTAATTTCAGTCTAAACAATTTTGGGTTTTTTAACTTTTGCTTTACCTTTATAATCAATTGTACCTTCCACTTTTGAAGGTCTCAACATTTGATGAACAAAACATGGCTTAGCTTCTTTAGTTCTGCCTATTGCTTGCTCTAAAGTGTCTCCTTTAGCCAACTGGGAAACACTACTTGAACCATGGATTAGACTATGGCTATTGGCATCACTGCCCGTGAGACCTAGAGAATAGGGGCTTTGCATAGTAGAGCAACAAACCAACTGTTCTCTTGCTCCTTCCCAAAGAAAAGTGTAACATTTGAATTATCCTGCGACAAGGTCCTTGATCAGCCATACAAACTGGTAGAGCAGACAAATAAAGCTGCACTTAGTGATACTAGGTAGGCTAAAATGATTTGTAGCCCTAGGATTTTGAACTACAGTTGTTTAGTCAATGAAGAAACAGTAATCTTAAATTATTAATTTCAAACCATTTGCCAAAGTGTTTATTTAATCTATAAGTGATTGTGCTATGAATAGAACAAAAGAGAACAAAAGAACAAAAGAGAAGACAGCACAGGAACAGATCCAGAGATAGTAGGAACTGCAGATGCTGGAGAATCTGAAATAACAAGGTGTAGAGCTGGATGAACACAGCAGGCCAAGCAGCATCAGAGGAGCAGGAAAGCT
>NC_063351.1:26670628-26701852 GCF_021869965.1 Rhincodon typus | reverse complement strand
CACAGGAACAAGTCCTTTGGCCCTCCAAGACTGTGCCAATCATCATGTCCTAAATAAACTAAAAAACAAACCTTCTGCCCTTATGTGGTCCGTATCCTTCTATTACCTCGCTCTTCATGTAACTAGCCAGATGCCTCTTAAATGTTGCCAACGTGCCTGCTTCCACCACCTCTTCTGGCAGTGTGTTCCAGGCTCCTACCACTCTCTGCGTGAAAGGCTTCCCTCGCACATCTCCCTTAAACTTTCTCCCTTGCCCTGAACCTGTGCCCCCTTGTAACTAAAACTTCAAACCTGGGCAAAAGCCTTAGAGTGGATAGTCAATCTATGCCTCTCATAATTTTGTAGACCTCTATCAGGTCTCCTCTCAGCCACCATCTTTGCAGTGAAAACAATCCTAGTCTTTTTAACCTTTACTCATAGCCAATGCCCTAGAGACCAGGCAACATCCTGGTGAACCTTCTTTGCACTCTCTTCAAAGCTTCCACATCCTTCTGGTAGTGTGGTGAGGAAAACTGCATACAATACTCCAAATGAGACCTACAAACGGTTTTATATAGCTGCAACATAGTCTGCTAACTCTTGTACTCAATGCTCTGGCCGATGAAGGCAATATGCCATATGCCTTCTTAATCATCTTGGCCACCTGTGTTGCCACTTTTAGCGAACGGTGGACCTGTATGCCCAGATCCATCTGTATGTTAATGTTCCTAAGGGTTCTGCCATTTACAGTATAATTCACACCTAAATTTGATCCTTCAAAATGCATTGCCTCCAATTTGTCTGGATTAACCTCCATCTGTCATTTCTGTACCCAAGTCACCAATCGATCGATATCCTGTTGTGCCCCTTCACAGTTGTCGGCACTATCGGCAACTCTACCAGTCTTTGTGTCATCTGCAAACTTCATCAGACCACCCACATTTTCCTCCAGATCATTTATACATACTATAAACAACAGGGGACCTAAGACTGATCCCTGTGGAACACCACTAGTTACCAGTCTCCATTCTGAAAAACACCCTTCAGCCGCTACCCTCTGTCTTCTATGACCAAGACAGTTTTGTATCATCTAGCCAGCCCACCCTGAATCCCATGTGATTTTGGTTTTTATACCAATCTGTCATGTGGGATTTTATCAAATGCCTACTAAATTACGTCCATAGCCCTTCCCCCATCAATTATCTTTGTCATCTCTTCAAAAAATTCAGCCAGGTTGGTAAGACATGGCCTTCCCTGTATAAAACCATACTGCCTGTCACTAACTAGTCCGTTTTCTTCGAAATGTACGCATATCTTGTCCCTCAGCATTTTCTCCAAGAGCTTCCTGACCACAGCCAAGGGAACAACATTGGCTAATCTGCAGTCCTCTGGGGCCTCGCCTGTGGTCAAAGAGGATGTGAAGATACCTGCTAATGCCCTAGCTATTTTTTCCCCTTGCCTCTCGCTGGTAACTGGGGATAGATCCCATCTGGCCCTGGGGACCTGTCTACCTTAATGCAATTTCGGATATCCAAAACTTCCTCCTTCAATATATTGACATTCCCTAAGTATCCCCACACTCAACGCTGACCTCAAAATCAGTCATGTCCTCCTTGTGAATACCGAGACAAAGTACTCATTAAGGATCTCTGCCATTTCTTGTGGTTCCATGCATAACTTCCCTCCTTTATCTTTGAGGGGGCCTACTCTTTCCCTTGTTACCCTCTTTCTTCTAATGTATGTATAAAAAGCCTTGAGATTCTCCTTGACCCTGTTTGCTAAAGTTATTTCATGGCCCCTTTTACCCTTCCTAATTCTCTGTTTAAGTTTCTTCCTACTTTCACTATAGTCGTCAACGGCTTCGTCAGGTTGTAGCTGCCTAGATCTATCGTATGCTTCCTTTTCCCTTTTGTCTAAGCTTATAATTTATCTTGTCAGCCCTGGTTCCTGAATCTTGCCAATCCTTCAGTTTTACAGGGACATGCATGTCCTCCACTTTAACCAACTGGTCTTTAAAAGCTTCCCACATGCCAGATGTCGATTTGCCCTCAAATAACTGCTCCCAATCCACATTCCCCAGTTCCTGACTAATTTGGATGTAACTGGCCTTTGCCCAATTAAGGACCCTCTCCAGAGGGTCTATGACTACTTGAAATCTTATGGAGTTATGGTCACTAAGTCCAAAATGCTCTCCTACTGAAATATCAATCACCTGTCCTGGCCCATTCCCTAATACCAAGTCTAGTATGGCCTCCTCTCTTATTGGATTGTCAAAATACTGTCTCAAAAAGCCCTCCTGGACATAAGAACATAAGAACTAGGAGCAGGAGTAGGCCATCCGGCCCCTCGAGCCTGCCCCGCCATTTAATAAGATCATGGCTGATCTTTTTGAGACTCAGCTCCACTTACCCACCTGCACACCATAACCCTTAATTCCTTTACTGTTCAAAAGTTTATCTAGCCTTGCCTTAAACACATTCAGCGAGGTAGCTTCAACTGCTTCACTGGCAGGGAATTCCACAGATTCACAATCCTTTGGGTGAAGAAGTTCCTCCTGACCTCAGTCCTACATCTGCTTCCCTTTATTTTGAGGCTATGTCCCCTAGTCCTAGTTTCACCTGCTAGTGGAAACAACCTCCCTGCCTCCACCTTATCTATTCCCTTCACAATTTTATACGTTTCTACAAGATCTCCCCTCATTCTTCTGAATTCCAATGAGTATAATCCCAGCCTACTCAGTCTCTCCTCATAATCCAACTCTGGAATCAACCGAGTGGATCTCCACTGCACCCCCTCCAGTGCTAGTATATCCCTTCTCAAGTAAGGAGACCAAAACTGCACACAGTACTCCAGGTGTGGCCTCACCAGGACTCTATACAGCTGCAGCATAGCCTCCCTGTTTTTAAACTCCATCCCTCTAGCAATGACAGACAAAATTCCATTTGCCTTTTTAATCACCTGCTGCACCTGCAATCCTACTTTTAGCGATTCATGCACAAGGATACCCAAGACCCTCTGCACAGCAGCATGCTGCAATTTTTTACCATTTAAAACATAGTCCATTTTGCAGTTATTCTTACCAAAATGGATGACCTCTTCTAACAAATTGCTCTCCATCCAAGCCCCTGGCTCTAAGGGAGTCCCAGGCAATAAGAGGAACGTTGAAATCACACACCACAACTATGCTGCTTTTTTCACACTTTTCCAGTATCTGACCACATATCTGCTCCTCTGTCTCCCGTGGTCTGTTGGGAGGTCTATAGGAAACTCCCAACATTGTGATTTCACCCTTCCTATCCCTGAGCTCCACCCATAATGCCTCACTGCGAGATCTCTCCAATACGTCCTCCCTCAACACAGCTGTGATGTGATCCCTAAACAGCAACACAACACCCCCACCCCTTTTGTTTCCCTTTCTGTCCCATCTAAAACAGTATACCCTGGAATGTTAAGCTGCCAGTCCTGTCCCTCCTTTAACCATGTCTCCTCAATGGCAATAACGTTATAATTCTATGTAGTAATCCATGCTCTTAGTTCATCTGTTTTACCTGTTATATTTTGTGCATTGAAGTAAATGCACTGCAGACTGCCAGTCCCTCTGAGCCCTGTGACTTTCCTTTGCCTGTTCTTACTCTGCGCTATGCATATCTCAGTCTCCCTTGTGTCCCCAGTCTCAGCATTTGTGGGCCTGTTGTTCTGGTTCCACACCCCGTAACGCTAGTTTAAACCCTCCTGAAGAGCTCTAGCAAACTTCCCGCCCGAGATATTGGTGCCCTCCAGTTCAGGTGCAATCTGTCCTTCATGTATAGGTCGCATCCTCTCCAGGAGATGTCCCAATGTTCCAGAAATCTAAAGCCCTCCTTCCTACACCAACTCTGTAGCCAAATGTTTGACTGTACTCTCTCTCTGTTCTTAGTCTCACTAGCCCATGGCACAGGTATTAATCCTGAGATTACCACCTGGTAGTCCTGCTTTTTAACTTCTACCTAACTCCCTGAATTGCCCTTGCAAGACTTCTTCCTTCTTCCTACCTATGTCATTTGTGTCAATGTGGACAATGACTTCTGTTTGTTTTCCCTCCTGTTTCAGGTTGTTTCAGAGACATTCAGGATCCCTTCACTAAGGAGGCAACACACCATCCTAGAGTCTCATTCATGGCCAAAGAAATGTCTATCTGTGCTCCTGACTATTGAATCATCTTCTACAATCACTCACCTGGACTTTGCCCCATCTTGCTCAACAGCAGAACCAATTGTAATGCCATAACAGGCCTGGCTGCTGCTTGTACTAGAACATAGAACATAAAACATGGAACATTACAGCGCAGTACAGGCCCTTCGGCCCTCGATGTTGCGCCGACCTGTGAAATCAATCTGAAGCCCATCTAACCTAAACTATTCCATTATCATCCGTATGTTTATCCAATGACCATTTAAATGCCCTTAGAGTTGGCTAGTCTACTACTTTTGCAGGCAGGGCATTCCACGCCCTTACTACTCTCTGAGTAAAGACATCTCTGACATCTGTCCCATATCTATCACCCCTCAATTTAAAGCTATGTCCCCTCGTGCTAGCCATCACCATCCGTGGAAAAAGGCTCCCACTGTCCACCCTATCTAATGTACTATCTCCTGAGAGGCTATCTGCCCAATAGTTTCCAAAACGCTATACCTGTTTGAGAGGGTAATAGCCAGGGGAGATTCCTGCACTACCTGCCTGCCTCTCCTGGCAGTCACCCATCTATCTGCCTGGACCTGTGGTGTGAACATCTCCCTAAAGCTAGTGTCTATCACTCTCTTTGCTCCCTGTTTGCACCGCAGTTTGTCCAGCTGCTTCTCTAACTGAACCACGCTGTCTGTGAGGAGCTGCAGCCGGTCACACTTCCTGCAGATGTCGTTGTCAGGAACGCTAGACCTACTCCTTGATTTCCCACATCTGTCAGGAGGCACATACAACTGCCCTAACTGCCATCTCCACCCTTGTACATTTAAAAAAAATGATAAGAATCTTAGATAACAAGGTGTAGAGCTGGATGAACACAGCAGACCAAGCAGCATCAGAGGAGCAGGAAAGAATCTTACCTTGCCTGTGCTCCTTGCAGTGGCTTTTGGATTTGGTTAGAGGTGGTGGGAGGGGTGGAAACACTACACTAATACAACACTAACATAGTGTTTGGGGTTTAACCACTCCCCTGACACCAGTTCCCCTACGATATTCAAGCCAGTCATAGAGTAATACAGCATGGAAACAGGCCCTTCAGCCCAACAGTCATGGTGACTGCAGTGACATCTCTGCCACCCTCTCGTTCAATACTGTTCCTGACGTCGATCACTGAGGGTGTCCTCTTGTGATCTGCTCCCCAGTCATGGTGACTGCAGTGCCATCTCCCAGAATTCCTCTCAGTGACGTCTCTGCCACCCTCTCGTTCAATGCTGTTCCTTGCGTTGATCACTAAGGGTGTCCTGTTGTGATCCACTCCTCAGTTGCGATGACTGCAGAGCCATCTCCCAGAATTCCTTTTAGTGACGTCTCTGCCACCCTCTGATTCTGAATGACTGAGTTCTTCATGTTTCACTAGTTTTATTGTTTCCAATGTTACACATACAGGGATTTCTTTTGAAAGTAAAAGTGGTAAAAAGAAAGTAACTTTTTTAATCTGAAAGATCTTGATTGTTTAAACCTATTTGAAACTTATCAATGAAGGGATGATCGTGCTGGGAAATAAAAATGTTTTCCCATTTCGGAACCAAGCCTTTCTAGATCTGGTATAGTACAGGGCAGCCTCAGTGCAAATTGCAATATAGCAATGCCAACATTAATTAGTTTGCTACAAAAACACTATGTCTTATGCACAGGTCAGCAATACAGCTGTCTCAGCGTAACAGCCAGAACTGGTGTTCCAAGAGTGGTGTGTATACAAGAGGCCTAATTGGTAAGGTTGACATGGTAACTACGTAAAAAAATGTAAACCACATAAACCACTTGATATATGTGGCCATATTGTAATCTTTTTCAATTCTTGACACAGGCATTTACTGAATTCAAATTAAACTTTTTTGAATGAATTGATAAACAGTAAACACAACTATAAACCTCTAGTTCATGTGCAACAACAGGAAATAAAACTGAAAACATTTTTTATTAGATCAATCAGCATCTGTGAGAGAGAACAAATAAACTTGTGGGTTAGGTTTTAAACTTGGGCAGCAACATAGCAGTCTTAAAATGGCTTGCTAACTCATGGCAGCACTCTGAATGACACTAACTTGCATACGGGCCTAGTTATCAGGATGCAAGTTTTCTTTCATATATAAGTCAAAATTTTTGAATTTGGCGGAGTGTAAACCTAGAACATTCTACTTGTTTTCCCTCAGTGGTCCAGCCACAGAAATTTAAAAGTAAGCTTTATTCATTTCTGAAGGAGGGTCCTAACCTGAAATGTCAGCTTTCCTGCTCCTCTGATGCTGCCTGGCCTGCTCTGTTCCTCCAGCTCCACACTGTGTTTTCTTTATTCATTCCTGTTTGTACAGAAAGAGGAGGGGTGCTCCTGTAGCTGCACAAAAATGAATCCGCCTTATTGTCACTACACCCCTTCCAAATGTAGTCATCCCCTCTTTGACATCAATTCTGGGTCTCTTTTCCACCTACAGCCAGCAAAGAGATTGAATGTGAAGGCCACAATTCAAAATGGACCAAATAAAAACTGAAAGAACTGCAGATGCTGTAAGTCAGGAATAAACAGTTCTGAGGAAGGATCATCAGACCCGAAACGTTAACTCTGGTTTTTCCTTCACAGATGCTGCCAGACCTGCTGAGCTTTTCCAGCAACTTTGTTTTTGTTCAAATGGATCAATGCAGCTTGGATTGACAAATTCTAGCCAGGTTTCTGAACAATTTATGATGTCATATAGTAGAGTGTTCTCTCAGAATACAACTCTTTGAACCCCAAAGTGCCACTTACTTTGGGCCAGATACATTAAACTTGCTGGTTGGTTGTTTAACAACAAACTAGATAGACTGAGTAAAAGACAGGAAATGAGATTCATTTTTCCACTTGGAATAGGTAAAAAGATCAAACATACAAGACAGAACAACAGGAAAATGAAACCTGGTTCTAAATAAATACAAATTCACATTTACAGTTGTTTCAAAAGAGGAGATAAGTCTAGTCACTAATAAGCTTGTGTTAATAAACACATTCAGAATCTGGCCTGGAGCACTAAATATTTGGACTATTGTAAATACTTTCTGAATAAATCTAAACATAAACATCCTGTGTCCAAAACATCATTTTTCTTGGTAACCCTACAGAAGAAAGCGGCAGGGTGAGAAAGTCATTATTATCATGGTCTATCTACTGACAAATACAGGGACAGTTCACAAACTATTTATTGTTTCAGCAGTTAAAAGAAAGTGGACTGAAACATTTTTCCCTTTTACCATAATGCTGCCAAAGAATGACCACTGTTGCTTTGAAAAACTCTGCATCAAATTGTAAATTGCAGTTAAATTTTAAATATTCTTCTTCTGACAAAGTGTCTGCAATTATTTCTGAGATTAACATAATGAGTTTCCAATTGTGTATGCATGTGATGGTTAATACCCCATCATCTTTGAATAAGGTATCAGCTAGTCAGTTTGATATACATAATAATTGCATTGAAAAAAGCAAAATAATTTAATAAGGATATCATTCCAGTATGTGGCTTAAAATGTATTTTAGTGTGTTACACATTCATGTCTCAACATAATACTAGATAATATCATTACATAAAATTAAATATTCATGTAATGTTTTGGAATCGCATTAATAGCAGATGTCTGCCCAATGCAGACAAAGAAAAATGTGTTACTTTCAAGTTTTTAATTTGCATAAATGTAGGACTTACATTTTTAAGATGGTTTAGAAGATTATCACGCAGGATAGAACTGTTTAGGAGGAACATACAGCAAAAAAAAACAAGCCTTTGAGCATGAATGAAAACAGGTGAATGAACTAGAACTAACCCCTATATTACCAGGAAACTGTGCACAGACTGGTGTCATGTGCTGTGTCTTGTTGCAAACAAGCTGGACATTTGAGTGGCACCATCCATTTCAGTTCAGAAAGGTATCAGGATAGTGATGCCAATCATGCCAGCTCCACTATCTAAGAAATCAAGAGAAAGTTTTTTAACAATCAAGACATTTGGTTTGACAATCATGTGTTAATATTTTTCAGACATAAAACACTTGTAGATTGACAGTTGTTTTCTAAATCTCTTAACAGAGTGATTTATTTTGAAACAGGTCCAGGCTACAGCAAGATACCCTGGTGGTTTCCCAAAGTCTCACACCCACAAATCAAGCTGGCTGAACCCCTGAAAGGTTTCTGCCTATCCTTAGTTGAGAGCCATTATATCCTAAATTCATGTCCACTGTCAAATTTCACAGTCCATGCTTCAGCTAGACTCTTTTTTTGCCTTTGTTCTATTTCTTTTTTTCATTTAGCCTACGTCAAAGAACTACTGCCTTCCCAGCAGTTATTACTAGTTGACATAACTGATTCATACATGCCAGCAGCGGCCAGTCACAAGAAAGGTGACGAGGAGGATTGATATTTCAATGAACTAAGTCATGCAGAAAATAAATCATTGATTTCTTGATTATGAGATCATGGGCAAAACTAAACTTTTCTTTCAAATTGTACGCTGTGATTAATTCTCATGACCTAGTTGAAATAACTCCAAAGAGGCTGGTATTCTGTCACTAAGTCACCCTTTATTTACATGTGTAGAGTCCTTGACACTGATCTAGCTCCCTCAGAGCCAAATTTCAGAGAGAACAGGATGTCTGACACTCCTGTTTATATCTGTCAGCCAGGGCTCCCTGACTGGACCAGATCAGGGAACTCCTATTCTATGATGTCCACCTGGCTGACCTTGTTATAATCACAACTGTAGTCAGAGCTGATTATTCTTTCTTAGTTGGTTGCATGGCAATAAGGTTGGGCTTATGGCACCCTGGATCTTGGGAAGTCTGCAGCTTGGGTGAGAAACAACATCTCAACTCTACTTCCTTCTGTATTCTGCTCCAGAAAAATTCCCCCCAATTCATTTACAACTGCAATTCAAATTCCCAACTGTCTATGGCATTTGACCTGTCATTTGCTGTAACATTTCTGCAGTTATTGATTTCTTCAACTACACCTTCAACTCCACCTATGATACCCTAGTCTTCAATAAAACCATGACTGTCTCTGATCCTGACTATTCCCTAGGACAGTTCTCATTTATGTTCCCTTTAGTCCACACCAGATTTGACAGCATATGGAGAAGAGCTGGTTTAATCATTCACGTTCAATCTGTGTTGTAGAGTAGGTGGCCGACCATTCAGTACCAGGGTGAGGAGAACTTTCTTTACTCAAATGCTACCATTTCCATCCCTCTCCCTGATAACAGTTTCACATTATACCACAAACCTGATATCATAATTGACCTCAAGGTGATCTTCTGAATGCATTTTGGGCCATTGCTAAGACCATCAATTGCCACTTTATCATCATCCAACTTTGATCTGATGCGGCTCAGTTGTTGCTGAAATCTTCATTCAAGCTTTTGATTTGTTAAAATTTTATGTATTTCTTGAGGGAGAACCAACTTTTTTTTTCAAAAACTGAATCCATATTCCAATGAAGGCAATTTCTAAAATGGCTAACTTTATTTTTTATTCACTTGTGGGATGTGGATGACACCGGCTGGCCAGGATTTGTTGCCTGTCCCTAGTTGCCCTTGAGAAGGTGATAAGCTGCCTCTTGAGCCATTTCAGTCCTTTCATTGCAGGTAGAACTTATTTGAATCCTCGGAAGGCATGGCCTCCAGTGATTAACATGACCTGTACTCCTCTCCCCAGCACTATTTCCCTTAGAGCAAATGAAATGAAGATTCACCTGACTAATTCCTGTGATGGAAGGATAGCCTTGTGTGGAACGATTAAATAGACTGAATATTTATTCACTGGAATTTAGAAGAATGGGAAGTGATTTCATTCAAACGTACAACATTCTTGCAAGGATTGATAGGATAGATGTAGGAAGGATGTTTCCCCTTGTAGGGGAGGCAGTGGGGAGAGATAAGGATGGTCTACAGCGGGGGGTATAGTCTCAGAAAAAAGCTCAGGCCAATTAGGACTGAAAAGAGAGAAACGTCTTCACACAGTGGGTGATGAATATTTAGAATTCTCAGCCCAAAGGGCTGGTAGAGGCACAATCTTTGAACAAATACAGAAGTTGCCAGAAAAGCACAGCAGGTCTGGCAGCATCTGTGAAGTGAAATCAGAGTTAACGTTACAGGGCCAGTAACCCTTCCCCAGACCTGCTGAGCTTTTCCAGCAGCTTCTGTTTTTGTTTCTGGTTTACAGCATCTGCAGTTCCTTCGGTTTTTGTTTAGCACAATCATTGAATATGTTCAAGACTGAGTTTGAAAAACATTCCTCATTTTAAAAACATCAAGGGATAGCGCAGGAATCTGATGGTGCAAATTGTAGTTGAGATATCTCGTTGCATGGTGGAGTGTACTCCAAAGGCTGAATGGCCTACTTCTGGATCTAATTCTTAAGAAGGATGGTCCTTTAAATAAGAGATCTGTCAGGGTCTTATCCCTCTGTTAACGCATCATTGCTGAATGAGCTGATCACATGCTGAGACAGTTGCTCAGAAAGACCAGGTGCACAACAAATTTAAGATCCGTTTTTAAAATTGATTAAAGATGAAATGTTCTGACAATTCTTCTGCTCATGACACCCACATAAGAGCACAATCCAGTGTGCAAACAATGTGCATCTGACATATTGGTGTCCATTTTCACACTTGCAAAATGGCTGAGCGTGATTGAACTGCTCCATTTTCTGCATGCGTTTACTTTTGAATATTAGTTGCTGAACAAATCACATAGCTTCCTGTTCATTAGCATTTTCATAAGGCCAACTTTCCACTTTCATTGGTCACCCAAGGTCATAATGATACAGAAGGAAACCACTTGATCCGTCAATTTCATGCCAGCCCTGTAAGTATTTCCTTCAAGGACCCAAACAATTTGCTTTTGCAATCATTTGTGACTTCTAGGTTGTTACTGCTCACTGTGTAAAAGGTTCTTCCCTAAATACACCTGACATCTTCTGAAATGTAAAATCTGTTTTCATGCATGCCTACACTATCAAATATTGAAACAGCTTGTCGAATGTATCTGTCGTACACTCTGTCAAATCTCCCCAAATTCTCTCCAAGGCAAACAACTCAGTTTCTCCAACAAAACCTTGTAGTGACAATCCTTCAATCCTGAAAACATTCTGGAAATTCTCCCCTGCACCCATTCAAGGACCCTCATATCCTTCCCAAAGTGTGGAACTTTTGCTTCAGTTATGCCCTGAAATGTGATGACATGAAGGAATACTTTCATAGACCAAGGAAGTTTAAGTGTAGAGGGGTATAGATTGCACATAGCAATATATTCTGTCTATTTCTGCAGATTTCAGTAGCACTCATGCAGCACATTGTACACTTATTTTAGGTTTGGGTGTGGGGATGAGGGGAATATTTTTGAAATAATCTGCAGTTTCATTTCAACAAAAGATCTATGCAGTTTTTGATACACCTCATTTAGCATTGGAAAAATACTTGTTATTTGCAATTTTGGTTAAATAATATCCTAGGATTCCACTGTCAATATTTAGATGAAAATAGGGAACAATTTTAGATGAATCATATTTAAATGTATTGGTTTTTCACACTTCTATCAAAAGGTTAACAAAATATATCAAAGTTATTTGTTAGGTTCTAGGTAACATAGATTGTGCAATAAATACAGCAGTGGAATTAAAATAGAGTGATGTCAACAGACCCTATCTCAATTTCTGATGTGATGCCTCATAACATCTTAGTCCAATGGTATATTTTACCTGAACTACATGATTCTCTAGTGAATCAAAGATGTTAAATTATTGCAGGGTAACGTTAGCTGCTTAGAAAACAAATACTGTAGATGCTGGAAATCTGAAACAAAAACAGGAATTTCTGGAGAAACACAGCAGATCTGGCAGCGTCTGTGGAGAGAAAGCAGAGTCAATGTTTTGGGTCCATGACCCTTCATCAGAACTGACTGGTTGTGGTGCTCCAGCACAGGTTGTGGAGTCAACTTGATGGCCCAACTGGCCTTTTGTTGCCTGCTAATTTCCTGTTGTATGAAGTGCATCACTCTTTTCACTCTTAATTTACTTTTTTTTAAACTGTTCATGGCTCTCCCCATTGCTGTTCGATTTTAAAAGTGTCAATCATGCACAGCCAGTTGGAGCCCACGGAGGAAGTTCTACTGGAAAGACCAGCGTTACAAATTTTAAAATCAGGATACCAATTGAGTTTTAGAACAAGTAATCAAACTGATGTTTGAAATTAACAAATAAAAATACGTGCTCAGGATGCAACCAACATTGTCCTGTCAGAATTTAAATGTCAAGGAAATGGAAAGTACTCCATAAACTCTGACTAAGTTATACTAACATTAACAATTTAATAACGTTACTCAATCTGCAACAATGAAAATGCATAATTGATACATAACTTTCCAGATTATATTGCTGAAGATGTTCACACATTTATTGGCCTAAATCTACTAATGCTTTTAGGATGTTAATAATATAAAGAAGCTCCATATTGCAAGTTTAGGACTTAAATCAATATTATCGAAGTAACCCAAGTCCCCACATCTCAAAGTTTGAGGGTCTCACAAAACAGATGAGTCCACATCAATGTGTCTAGATATAGTGACCTGCTGCTCTTCCTCACAAAGTATTCATAGCTGCCAGCTGTTCAATTGCAGTACCTGATAGTTTATCACACCTTTCAAATTACCTCTAACCTTCCTTTGCTTCTTATCAACTGGAAAGTCTCTCCACAGCCTATCAGTTTTAAAGATGATTTATGTCTTAGACTAGTTTGGGTAAGGTTATAAATTCCATTGGTGCTTCTTCAAACCTGTTGCTGCTATTCACCTCTAATTTACATTGCTTATTCCAGAAAATAAGGGCCCATCTACTGACCCCTTCTCCCGCTTCCAACACACCCCCTCCTCCTGGACACCACCCCAAGGCCTCCTACCCTCCCTCGACCCCTTCATCTCCAACTGCCGTCGAGACATCAATCGCCTCAACCTCTCCACCCCTCTCACCCACTCCAACCTCTCCCCTGCAGAACGTGCAGCCCTCTGCTCCCTCCGCTCCAATCCCAACCTCACCAGAAAACCCGCGGACAAGGGAGGTGCAGTTGTAGTATGGCGCACTGACCTCTACATCGCCGAGGCCGGACGCCAACTCTCCGACACTTCCTCCTACCGCCCCCTTGATCATGACCCCACCCCTGAGCACCAAACCATCATCTCGCAAACCATCCACAACCTCATCACCTCAGGTGACCTCCCACCCACGGCCTCCAACCTCATCGTTCCCCAACCTCGCACTGCCCGCTTCTATCTCCTTCCCAAAATCCACAAACCTGAATGCCCTGGTCGACCCATTGTCTTCGCCTGCTCCTGCCCCACCGAACTGATCTCCAACTATCTGGACTCCATTTTCTCCCCCTTGGTCCAGGAACTCCCTACCTATGTCCGTGACACCACCCACGCCCTCCACCTCCTCCAGAACTTCCAATTCCCCGGTCCCCAACACCTCATCTTTACCATGGACGTCCAGTCCCTCTACACCTGCATTCCCCATGCAGATGGCCTTAAGGCCCTCCGCTTCTTCCTGTCCCGCAGGCCCGACCAGTCCCCCTCCACTGATACCCTCATCCGCTTAGCCGAACTCGTCCTCACACTCAACCACTTCTCTTTCAATTCCTCCCACTTCCTACAGACAAAGGGGGCAGCCATGGGTACCCGCATGGGCCCAAGCTACGCCTGCCTCTTTGTAGGTTACGTGGAACAATCCCTCTTCCGTACCTACACTGGCCCCAAACCCCACCTCTTCCTCCGTTACATTGATGACTGTATCAGCGCCGCCTCGTGCTCCCACGAGGAGCCCGAACAGTTCATACACTTCACTAACACCTTCCACCCCAACCTTAAGTTTACCTGGACCATCTCCAACACCTCTCTCCCCTTCCTGGACCTCTCTGTCTCCATATCGGGCAATCACCTAGAAACCGATATTCATTTCAAGCCCACCGACTCCCACAGCTACCTAGAATACTCCTCCTCCCACCCACCTTCCTGCAAAAATGCTATCCCCTATTCCCAATTCCTTCGCCTCCGCCGCATCTGCTCCCAGGATAAGGCATTCCACTCCCGTACATCTCAGTTGTCCTCGTTTTTCAAGGACCGTAACTTCCCCTCCTCAGTGGTCGAGAACGCCCTCAACCGTGTCTCCCACATCTCCCGCACCTCATCCCTCACACCCCGTCCACGCAATAAAAACCAAAAAAGAATCCCCCTCGTCCTCACGTACCACCCCACCAACCTCCGGATCCAACGCATCATCCTCCGGCACTTCCGCCATCTGCAATCCGACCCCACCACCAAAGACATCTTTCCCTCCCCATCCTTATCTGCTTTCCGGAGGGACAACTCTCTCCGTGACTCCCTTGTCCGCTCCACACTCCCCTCCAGCTCCACCACACCCGGCACTTTTCCCTGCAACCGCAGGAAGTGCTATACCTGCCCCCATACCTCCTCCCTCAGCCCCATCCCAGGCCCCAAGAAGACTTTCCACATCAAGCAGATGTTCACCTGCACATCTGCCAATGTGGTATACTGCATCCGCTGTACCCGGTGTGGCTTCCTCTACATCGGGGAAACCAAGCGGAGACTCGGGGACCGCTTTGCAGAAGACCTACGCTCGGTTCGCAATAAACAACTGCACCTCCCAGTCGCGAACCATTTCAACTCCCCCCTCCCATTCCTCAGACGACATGTCCATCCTGGGCCTCCTGCAGTGCCACAACGATGCCACCCGAAGGTTGCAGGAACAGCAACTCATATTCCGCTTGGGAACCCTGCAGCCCAATGGTATCAATGTGGATTTCACAAGTTTCAAAATCTCCCCTCCCCCTACCGCATCCCAAAACCAGTCCAGCTCGTCCCTGCCTCCCTAACCTGTTCTTCCTCCCACCTATCCCCTCCTCCCACCTCAAGCCGCACCTCCATCTCCTACTGACCAACCTCATCCCACCCCCTTGACCTGTCCGTCCTCCCTGGACTGACCTGTCCCCTTCCTAACTCCCTACCTACACTCACCTTTACTGGCTCCATCCCCGCCTCTTCGACCTGTTTGTTTCCTCTCCACCTATCCTCTCCTCTATCCCTCTTCTATCTGCCTCCCACTCTCTCCCTATTTATTTCAAAACCCCCTTCCCCTCCCCCTTTTCTGATGAAGGGTCTAGCCCCGAAACGTCAGCCTCTCTGCTCCTATGATGCTGCTTGGCCTGCTGTGTTCATCCAGCCCTGCACCTTGTTGTCTCGGATTCTCCAGCATCTGCAGTTCCTACTATCTCTGATTCAATTTTAACCCATCTTTTATTCTTTGTTCTGGAGATTGTGTCTAGTTTTAGAGTCTGACAGCTGACAGCAGATAAAATGCAGTTATTTACTGGTTACTTTCTAATCTTCTTATGCCTTTCATTACAGTTTAATGTAAAACCAGCAATGCAAATATCACGAAAGCAACTAAAAGAGACTTGTATCTACAATCGATATTGTCTGTACAGAATTATCTGCAGCTCTCAATGTTTGCATATTTTCTCAAACAATGGAAACCAAGAGTTAAGAGATTTACATGTTAAACATGTTGATATGATGCTTTCATCAGGGTTTCAACAAATGTCCAGTTAACTTATCGGATTTGTTGGCAAAGTTTGGAAAACGTGGTGTCCATGAGAGATCCCTTCAGGACAGAACAAGAGGCCCAGGCTCTGGATTCAAGTAAGCCCCTGTGTGTAACATTGTTTGTTTTATTTTATCCTAAATTGGTGAAGATGGTGCTCATCCAGATTGTGGATGGGAAAGCCATCAAAATTGGGCTTCTATCAGCTTTAAGGAACATGCAAGTCTTCCTGTTAAGTTCTAAACTAATCATATCACAATACAAAAAATATTCCCTGGCATAGGATTCACCAATAATGCAAATTATTTCCAGCTCTGCCAGGTTTAAAGCAGAAAGTTAAGCTTTTAACTATGCAACTCATATTTTTTGAAATCAAAAGGCACATGTCTGGTTGTATTCATCAAATAGATTGATGCTTTTCAGATAAAACAGTTAACAAATCTTGTAAGGCTGCATAAGCAACTGCAGATTCAAGAAAGGATATGAACAGCAGGAGGTAAAAATGTGCTAAGCAAGATGATTAACAGTGCAGATAGAGGTCATTCAGCCTATCAAGTCTGCACCAACCTGCCAAAGTGCATCCCACCCACCCTATTCCCATAACGCTGCATTTAAAATGGCTAATCCACCTAGACCGCACATCCCTCGACACTACAGAGCAATTTAACATGGCCAATCCATCTAACCTGCACATCTTTGGAGTGTGGGAGGAAACCAGAGCCCCATCCAGAAACCCACGCAGACATAGGGAGAACGTGGAAACTCCACACACACATTCAAAGGCTGGAATCAAACCTAGGTCCCTGGCCCTGTGACGAAGCAGTGCTAAATATTTGCCACCGTTATGTCCTAAAACATTATCAGAGTCTCTGGATTAACAGTCCAGCTATAGTACCACCTGATTGTCACCTTCCCTGGAACTGACCAATCTTCACTGGACTGTGGAGGGCTCAGTTCTTCTGGAATAAAGACACAAGCTATTATTTTGTTACTTTGATAGTGATCAGTTCAGTATTAACTTTAAATCCATTTCTCATACTTGATATACAGTGTCTGAAATTCTATTTATCTATTACATAATAAATTTCAAGAATAGCAAACGGCCCACCATCTTGTTACAAATGGGAGTCAAGCTCAATTTTCATCTTCAGTTCTGTATCTTTCAGTCTTTTAGCAGGTGATGCAGCGCAGCTACAGCATATTCCAGCGTCTGCAGTAATTTGTTCCTATATCTATGGGGAACTGTTTCCATTGTTTTCTGTATGTTATAGATAAAATGCAAATCTTTTAAAACATGCATGAAAACATTTTTTCAACATCTTTTTTCTAATACATTCCATTATAACTATGTAATCAATATACTGTCACATGTGAATTAAATTCCTGATCAATTTAGATTACCTAAATTTCTCAGAAAGTAAGACCTCTGATTTTTAAGATTTTTAAACAACATTAACATTAGTGACCCCGAACACTGACTCCGACTAGTTTCATGATCCAAAGTTAAACATTGTAAGCCATGTTTTGAAGAGGGATTGTAAGTTCCACACAGGTACAAGGAATCCAGATAACAGTTACCTATCTCCCTGGAATTGTCTACTGTATATCAGCTGATTCATGCTGCTTTCACTGTGCTCCTGATTTGCATGAAAATTGTTGCATTAAATTGAGATTGTAGGTCATTGAGGTTCCATTTGTGCTGCGGATGATCAGCTAAAAATCCAACATTTATATGATACCTCCTATGTCCTCGAGATGTTCGTACACACTTTACAGGCAGTTACTTACTTTTCAGGGATAGTTATTATTTTTTAGTGGGTGAACACAACACCAGATTTGTGCATAGCAAAGTTTTTCAAACAGCATAAAAATGACAAGTTCACCATTTTTTTGTTTTCGGTGACTGAAGGATAAATGATGAGCAGAATGTCAAGGAAGTCACCTAGAGTTCTTTAAATCAGACCTAGTGTTCATTCATATTCAACCCAACACTCAGGTGAGCTTAATATCTCTGTCATTGAAATATTGCCTCAAAATTGTAGTATATAATTTTAGTCCCTCTTTGTGACAATTTCAGATCAGGAGTACCTTCCAGATAACTCCTCAGAACCTCTGGCAGAGAAAGCCATCCCAAAGATCCTTAAATGGGTCTGAAGAACTGATCCCATTCCGCCAAAAGGAAAGGAGCCAGGCAAGATTATTACCATCTTCCGTGGCCATGCTTTAGGGACACGGATTTAAATCCCACTAAGAAAGCTGGTGGAGCTTAATAATTAATAATTCTGGAATTAAAAGTTGGTCTATGTAATGGTGACCCTGAAACCATTAGTGATTGTTATGAAAAACTTATCTGGCTCACTAATACCCTTTAGGTAATGAAATCTGCTATTCTTACAGGTCTGACTGACATGCGACACCAGACCAACAGCAGTGTGGTTGACTCTTAACTGCCTGCTGAAGTGGCCTAGCAAGCCACTTTTTTGTATCAAACTGCTTTAGAAAAATCCTGCTATCTTAGAAAAATCTATAATTTTCTGACTACTTTTAGGGTTTGACTAAAAACTTCCAGTTCGTACTCCCATCAAGGTACTATGGAATTGTGTTCTCAAGTTATTGACACAGAAGAATACGTGAGACAATATACATTTTAGAACATATAAAAATTTGTTAAAAAAAGTGCATGTGCAATTCAATCAGAGATAATAAGAACTGCAGATGCGGGATTCAGAGATAACACAGTGCGGAGCTGGAGGAACGCAGCAGGCCAGGCAGCATCAGGGGACCAGGAAAATTGATGTTTCAGGTCCGGAAGGTGTTGTCGTTTGTCGCATACAGAGCGTAGATGTTTCTACAAAACGGTCTCCGAGTCTACACTTGGTTTCACCGATGTACAGGAGGCCACATTGAGAGCAGTGGATACAGTAGACCAAGTTGATGGATGTGCAGGTGAACCCCTGTCTGATGTGAAAGGTTTGTTTTGTGCCTTGAATGGCGGTGAGGAGGGACTTGTGGGGGCAGATGTAGCACTTCCTGTGGTTGCAGGGAAAGGTGTCAGGGGTGGTGGGGTTTGTAGGGGTGTGTGGAGCGGATGAGGGAGTCATGGAGAGAGCAGTCCCTACGAAAGGCAGATAGAGGTGGGGAGGGAAATATCTCTTTGGTTGTGGTGTCGGATTGTAGGTGGCGGAAGTGGTGGTGAATGATACGTTGAATGCGGAGGTTGGTGAGGTGATATGTGAGGACAGGGGGATTCTGTCTTTGCTTTTGTTGTGGGGAGGGGATGTGTGGGCAGAGGTGTGGGAAACGCGAACCATTTTAACTCTCCCTCCCACCTCCTGGGTGACATGTCCATCTTGGGCCTCCTCCAGTGTCACAATGACGCCACCCGGAAACTGGAGGAGCAGCACCTCATATTCCACCTCAGGAGCCTACAACCCAGTGGCCTAAACGTGGATTTTACCAGTTTCAAAATCTCCCCACCCCTGGCCTCATCCCATGACCAACCCTCCCTTCTTGACCTGACATGACCTGTCCATCTTCTCTCCCACCTATCACCATCCCACCCACCTTCCCCAGCCCCACCCCTCCTTTCTCTATTTATTTCTGAGCTCACTTCCCCCTCCCCATTTCTCAAGAAAGGTCCCGACCTGAAACATCAACTTTCCTGCTCCTCTGATGCTGCCTGGCCTGCTGTGTTCCTCCAGCTCCACACTGTGTTATCGATAGCATGTGCAATTCAACATCTGGTGAAAAGTCAATTACAGCATAATATGTTTCTAGAAAAAAAACAGGGAAAATACAACTTTATTTACATTGGAGGATCCAGTCATAAAGTTCAATTATTGTTCCCAAAAGCATTTTAATTAAGATATCCATCAACTACTAAAGTAACATTATCCTTCATCTACAAGGGAGTGAGAGACAGTAAATTTTAAAACTACCTAGTCAAACCAAGGTGACTGTCTTTCAGTTTGTTCCTTGTGGTGCAGAGTTAATTACTCGTGTATCAGGCCAGTCACTTCATTGCAATTAGGTTCCTCCTTTTATGTTCCAAATTTAATTTTGATCACTTAAGTTTCTTTGAAAGTCAAGCCTCTGTAATTGAAACTGATATAACTGTCAAGTTCTTGTGAGTTATGGGCCCCTTTGATTCTATGGAAGCCATACTTGTGAGTAGTATGGTGCTCAATTTTTTTTTCCTTCAGTCACAAATCTGTGCTTTAAGATTAGAAAATGGCTCACGGTTGAAAAAAAGCCCATAGCTGCATGTATTCTTATCTGTTTCTACATAGTGCCATATTTCCTGAGAATGTCAGAATAACATATGCTAGTGTACAATTTTTGAATGTGTCTTTATAATCTGTAGATCCTCTTACCAAGATGGACCCTTATCTATAGAAAAAATGACTCTTGCAAGCCTTCTTTCTGGCTGTATTCCTTCACACAAATTCCTTCACAATATTACAGTGAAGTGTCAGCTAAAATTATGTTCTCAAGTACATAGAGAAAAGTTCGAACTCATGACCTCCTGGCTCAGAGGTGAGAGGTATGATTACTGGGCCAAGGCTGATAATAAGTTAAATATCAGTGTCTGCAAAGCACTTTGGAATGATCATCAGATCATTTGATCTTGTCATTGGAGTGATGAGAAAGCCAGAAAAATATCAATTCTGAGCAAGTTAATATGATGATTCAAACCAAATCATCCAAGTGTCGATGAAGGTCTGAGACGAAATGAAATTCAATCCTTCTCATTGCATGGAAAACATTTCTATCCAGTTTTAACATGAGATGTAAGGTGTAAAGTGGTAGTAATCAAGGTCCCGCCACTCCCCCCACCTATCTAAATCTTCATGGTCCTTTCTTCCTTGCACTCCTTGTCAACACTATCTGCTCTGAATTTCTAAAAATTCCCACAAACTCCTTTACTTAGTTTTACTTAGTGGAAGTTGCCCTTCCAATGTAGCCACACCAGCTGTTGAGGTACACCTGACTCCACCAATTTGCATCCTCCATTTTTGTCTCCAGCTCTTACAATGACCAGTTGCCTTCCTTCAAAATTAAGCTGCCTCAAGGCCTACACTTGACTCCCCCAGCTTCCCTACCACAGTGGTGATTCCTGATCCCTCCCCCAACCTTGACTTTCAATGATCAGATCCCCAGAACTGACTGTGGTCCACCCCGTGACTGGCCTGGATGGAAGGTCCTGAGTGATAAGTGACCAGGCCCCCCTAGCTGATCTCTGTGCAACCCCCTGACTACACTGGACCAGCAGGACAGGCTGTGGCTCCCTGACTACACTGGACCAGCAGGACAGGCTGTGGCTCCCTGACTACACTGGACCAGCAGGACAGGCTGTGGCTCCCTGCCTGAACTGCAGTGACATGGATCCTCTGACTCTGACTGTCCCAAGCAGCTGACTGACCATGTCTAGGCCACTGGACTGAAATCAAACCTTGCCCCTGGCTGACTGAGGAGACACTCCCTGACTGAACACAGTCCCCCTTGACTTGACTGAGCTATGTTCCTTTTAGACTTTGAGACATGGCCATTTGGTTGAAGCACATACAGTGGGTTTACTGTATAAACTGCTGGAGCATACTGAAGTTGTGACATTGATGTACAGCAACATATCCATCCTTTTGATTGATCAATGCTGACAACTATGATCCACTGCCTGGCTTTATGTCTACACTATACGGCAATACAGGCCAAAAGTACTGTGAGGCTTTAAGTTTTGAATGAGGTGGCAAAGTACAAAAATGCAAGGTAAGGCAGAGGTGCTGTGAGTACCTCATGTGGGAATAAGCGCTAACAGATCCAGCGAAGAGCGCAGAGAGGTACTCTACTCTGACGCTTGAGATGGGTGCTTGTCCCCATGTGCAAACAGGCCTCTTAGCAGCATTACAATGGAAGGTGTGTGTTTGTGCTCCAAATTGCAGCATTGAGGTGGAGAACTGTATTCTAAGGGGTTGAGATTTGCTATGATCATGTGGTGAGGCTGGTATGTGTCCAATGCCAACTTGGATAATGATTGCAGATGGTAACCTAAGGTTTTTACAACTGCTGTCCAAGACAGAGGCCCAGAAGAGAAAATGGCATTCATTCTGACAGGAATTGGTGCCATCTAATTTCTCCCTGATGTATGGGTGAATAGGAAATTCCATATAAATGAGATAAGAATAGGTAATATTAAGATGTAAATATACACAAAAAGCATCTCACCACCCTCTAGTATGATTCTCATCCCATGGTTTAAATCTTGGGTGGAAAATTGGACTTTGTTTTCTTTTTGTTGAGAATTTTAATTTTTCTGAACTCGCTATATTTACCATCTGACTCATTGCCTACATCATTCAGAGGCTGGTAAAATTAGCCCATTATATCTGTTCAATAAATAGTTAAACGTTTTAATCCACCGGTCTTTTATGACTGAAGATTACACCTACTAATGCATGTGACCAATTGAACAACTTATAATCATTTTACCCACAGGCACATCCAGCTGTTTTCTGTGGCAGAATGATTGACAGATAAATAATTTGGAAATACTTTAGCAAATGAATAGTAACATTGTCAAGCATAGTTTTCAACCACATTATTTAATGTCTATATGGCAATTCATTCTTTTAACAAGGGGTAAAATCTTCCTTGTACATCAAAAAACATTGTTTATTAGTATATATTTTAAAAAATGTATTCTGCAATATGATGCCTACATAAAATTTTATTGAAAGTATAACTACCGCATTGCTGGCACTCCAGTGTTCTGAAATATGCTTTTAAAGAGGAAATAAGTAATAATTTAGAGCTGCAGCTTTAGAAAGTGCTTATTACATGGTCAGTTAGCAGCTTAACTTCAATTGTTCATTGTGGGTTGAAAAACATATTGGGATGTCCTGATGCTACAAAAGGTGCTGTATTAATACAAGTCTTTCTTCTTTAATGACATCCCTTTCCATTTTTCACAACTCTCTAATATAAGGGGTCATTTTCTTTAGCCTTGTAGAGAAAGTTTTTCTATCTTTATGTACTGAGAAATTCCCAAGCGTTGATGGCAAATTTAGTTGTGAAGAAACAACATCTGATGTAAACTAAATGAATTATTTTCAGCACATACAACATTGAGAGGATGCCTGATTGCATTGGGCTCTATTCAAAATACATACCCTATAATTTTTTTAATGGGCAGATTCACCTTACATGTTTAAACCTTGAATATATGCACAGTGTGAGGAAGTAAGGTAGGTCTTTTGTTAGTAATGCAGGAGTTTACAGCACCCATTGAGATTTGAGCAAACTCTGGCAAAATGAAATGACAAAGAATGCGTACTTGGTCCAAACATGTGGCTTCTTCATCCATCATAGGGCAGATAAGTGAAAAATACTGCACATCCCTGTGAAAATGACCATACATGGATGGTGATGTTTTACAGAGTAGGAGCAGTAATATGAATAGTGGAAATCAATACTTTTGTGAGAGTTTGAAGGACATTAATCCAGTTTCCATGGTAATGAGTCAGAAAAGTAAATATAAGCAGATTAATCTATTCTAAAGTTTTAACGTATCGCATTTTCAACTGTTTCAACTAAATTGCGGAAGATATTAGGATATCTTTGTATTATCCACTAACCTTACAGACTAATCTGCTCATGTCCTGACACTTCATTTCTTAGTTTTCCCCATCAAGCTTGGATTTTTAAAATGTTAACCAGTTACCAATCAGATTGGAATTTAGTGTTTAAGTAAAGCCTTTAAATTGCTATGTACATTGACTGCTGGGGCTTTTTCTCTCTGGTGAAGAGATGGCAAACTGGGTGAGTTCAAAGTGAATTGTTCAGCCTGTGGTTTAAGCATAAAGCCTCCAAATACTGCAACTGCAGCTCAAAAGTTTAGTCTGCCTGAACTAGCAGACGCTTGCAGAATTGACAGCTTATGGACAGGTCTTCTGGCGTGAGCTCATATAAGTTTCCTTTTAGCCCCCCAAAATTGTGTAAAATACAAACTATTTTCCTCTAATGTGTCTGCAAGAAATTTGGAAATGCAACAAATGATACATTCTGAAATCAATCATCCTCTAAAAAGTTGGAGTTTACAAGAGGTAATAAGAGAAAAGCTACAAAATCTTAAAACGGGAAACAAATATAGAAGTTGCTGAAACAGCAACGAGATTGATCAACAACTGAAGTAAAATATATACTGATCTAGAAACCAAGGACTGGGTACACATAACATATACCTGTCATTGTGAATTCACAAGCATGTAATATTTATGCTGCTAACGCAGTCTAAAGATATAAGCATGCAGTCAGTGCTACTCACACATGGAGTACCTGTGTGACCAGCTGGGGGAATGGGTACTTCTAATGCTATTTAAAGACATTTGGCTCCGTTTATAGGACAGGCACATTCAGGCCACAGGCACCTGAGAGAATTGCTGTTGAGGAAACAGCTAAGAGAGAAAGTGGGTTGAGGTTCCCAGAGGAGACCCTGCTGCAGGCAGTGGGGAGCAAGGGAGATATTTTTGATTCTCTCCTATCCACTAGCACCTTGAGGGCTCAGAATGCCCAAACTCAGCATGTGCCAAATAGATTGACCCTGGGAAGCATTGGCGGAGCAGGAAAATGCTGGCAGCATTTCTGCCAGGGCATGACTGCAATACTGCACGAAATGTAATAATCTAATTAGGGTTGTTAGGGGGAGAAAAGTGTCCTGATACTCTCTGCTCTCAACTTCAGCACTTACAGTTTCAGTAATGATAACACTGACAGTTAACCTTTAACCACATAGATATCCATCATGGAAGATCCACCTTTATTGAAACAAGTTCATTTTTCTTCATAGTATCTTGGATTTTCAGACCAGAAACCATCTGAATCTGTGGCTTTGGTCTGGCTTCCATGCTGTTGCATTCAGCCTATGTCTATTTTATTAAAGCAAATCTTTATTCTCAATCTACTGATACATCTGTTTTTTGACTTTTGGAAGGCCTATATATTTCTGTCAAATTTGGGTCAGTTGAGCAATTAATTTTGCTTGTCTCCAGTATCTTTCCAATGAGGGAGTTTTTATTGTGTTAGCCTCTTTGTTATGCTTAGGCATTTGACTTCTTGCTGCTGTGAAACTGTGTCCTTCCTCTACACATCTTCTGGAAGTGAACCATTATTTGAAACACGCAACATTCTTTTTGTCATAGCAATACATTGCTTGTGTTCTTGTGCATTTCTTTTACTCCACTGTACTGGCACTGTCTCTTAGTCTCTGCTGTTTGTCTTACTTTTGTGTTGGATTGTCATACACGTCTACAGAGGCTTTGTATTTAATGAAGTGGATAGGTTTTGTTGACTCCTGTGGTAAGACTGTCCTTCTCATCTTAAGAATTCCTGGTTTCCATTTTTATATCTTTCTCCAAAGTCAAAGTTTATTTGACTGTAATAGACCTGATAAACACTTGACAATTCCAACATCAATTCTGTCTCAGATGAATTCTGACATCAAAACTCCATGGTTACCCTTTTCTACTAATCTGTAAAGGGCATTAATGAAATTGCCTACAGATTTTCCTAGATGATGAAATCTTCCATTAAAACTTGCCTTTTCAGTGATTTTATTCATTTTTCAGATTAAAGTTATCACCAAAAGCTGTTAGAACTTCTTCAGAAGTCTCTGTACCTTCTTTTATATTTTGGTAGTTTATAATATCATCTGCTGGAGGTCCTGCTGAATACAATAGTGCTTTTACTTGTTCATCAAGAGATTTAATATTTAATTTTGAAACTTTCTAATTTGTAGAAACTGCTTTCTCCAAGCTGTCCAACCCCATGTTTCAGTTTGCCCCATCTCTGATACTGAAACTTTGAGGTGGTATTATCTGTTTTGTCATTGATGTCTAATGCAGTTAATTATATTTAACATATAAAGCATTTTTTAAATTGGCAACATTTCAGTGCTGTTTGTAATCAGTTTGCAATTTCATTTGTCATCTTATAGTACATAATATTATTTTAATGTTCTTGGTTTAAAGTCAATTCAGGCTTGTACACTTTATATTATAGCATCGCCATGTTATTTATTTCTTTGAAACCCTATTGCAATATGAAGCTGGAGTAACAGTATTCTATTGCTGTATGTAGTCATGGTTTCCCACTTCCTGCAGACAAAATGAAGGTTTTCCTGCCTTCTGCAAGCTAGATGGAGTTATCCTGCTTCTTCTTGGGTAAAATGGTTTTTCACAGCATAATATAGAAAGCATGTCCCTGTCCATAGAAAGCATGTCCCTGTCCCTGATTTTTCAAATAAACATCTGTGGCTGTGGCCTTTGTAGATATCTCTGCCAAATGTGAGGTTTAAATTGATTATTTCCTGCTCTTACCAAAATCCTAACTTTTAAAAACTTTCTTCTTCCGTCAGATTCCATATTCTTAACCTTTTAAATTCCTCTTTTGTCAACTTAAATCTGCTCCACACATTCCTAATGTGACAGCCTCAGTATAGATTAATTTATTGATCCTTGCCTATATTATTGTCACCATGGCTGCATTGGTGAAACTTTCTGAATGGTCTACCCTTTACTTTGCACCATAAATTTAAAGATTCTTTTTCCTCTTTCCAGCAGAAAGCTTTAACTTAATTCCCAAAAGTCCAAAAATAGTTGCTTCCCAGCCAAACCTGGAATCTGGTCTGGTCCTACAGTTTCTTCTCCTCTAAGCTCTTTATATCTTCTAAATGTGATTAGTCTTTTTAACTCTGTTGCTTGACTGCCCTGTCTTTCCAGCACCTCTTAACAGCTCTGCGGTGAAGCTTTTAGCCAAGAGCACTGCTTTTGTCCTGCTACTTTTTCCACAGGTTCTGCAGAATGATTCTCTACTCAAATGTTTGCAGTTGCTGACTGAGAATCAATGTATCCTTGAAGAAGTAATGTTCATAAACTGGTAGACTCCCTTCACGTCTGAATTCTCTTTTTCTCCTGGTTCAATGGACTTTTTTTATCACAATTGTCACCTTGGTGTCTTTGAGTAAATGATGCCACCACTGATCACCATATCGTAGGTCTGTGGAGCCAACCATTGGCAGCTTGTGTTGGTGTAGAGTGCTCCCACTAATCCTCTTTTCAATACTGAGACTAAGGGCCTCTTCACTTAATAGTAATAGAGGATGAAACACTAGTGGGTCTTAACAAACAGAGGAACATCTTAACAAAAAGGTGCAGTTTATTGTACGATAACAATTGGTACAAATTACTTTGGCTAATTAGGCATAATTTCTAAGACAATCAGGAGACAGAAGTGGCCCCATCAGTATTTAGAACTCGTCCCTTGGTTCACCACCCAAGACTGTATGATGTCATCAAGTTGTGAAGCCAAATGCAGTGTCCAGCATTAATGCTTTCAGAACCATTAACTTATATATATATATGTGTATTACAGTTGAACCCAATCTTATTTTCACTCAAAATTCACCATTTATTTCTTGTAAGTATTATAGTTATGAAAAGTTTACTTTATTAATTGTAATCTATCACACCCCAAATGAACCAAAGAAAGCTAGTAAGGCTAAGCTAACTCACATGCTAGGACATCTCTAGACTTAAGACCATAAGAAATGGGAACAGGGTAAGACCAGATAGTCCCTGCATCTTCTAAATAACTCTACTTTGCTGCATATCCTTTGATTCTCTCTGTGCCCCAAAATTCACTAAGTGTTGCAGAGTACTCTACGGCATAGTTAGACACATTGACCCACTGAGTTTTGAGGGTAGCTGGGAGCAGGAAATGAAAAGTTGTTCTGTCAGTGTTTCTGTTCGGGAGTCATTCTCTTCTGAAGCTATTAAGTTATTTCAGTTCAATGGAAATCATCTGTTACCTCACTAATACTGTTAATTTTCATCATGCAAATTATAGTTCTTTATTGCAATCCATGTTATAGGTGATCCTGCTCCTGATTTCTGTGCCTGCGCATTCTCCAGAAAGCTTCCTGCACATAGATTAAGGAAAGAACCCAGGCTAAATATATTCTCCCCTTTTACCCTTTGATGTAGAAATGAATTGTAACATTTTCCTAGTTACAAAATTAAAGACATGATTTTGAGAGGAGGCAGTGTACTAATTTTAAACATACTCAGAGTTTACACATTTAGTTCCTCATAAAACTACACAATATACAGTGTTCAGACTCATAATTCACATATCCTCTTAGATAAAATGCTGCACAAGAAAATTTAATTGCAAATTGACCAGTGGTTCTCGATTTGATTAAGGTCATTACCTGAATAATATAACCTATTTTTTCTGAGAATAATTTTCTATTGAAATATAGCACAGCCTGTATCACCTTAATAATTTCTAGAACTGGTCTTTGAAAAATCATTAAACTGAATAATTAAAAATGTTATTTTCATTAAGTATCCTAAATTCTCTCTCCAGAACTAAATACTTCCAAAAATGTCTAAATTATTCTGTCAGAATTTTAAAAACTCAAACAAAATATGTATCATGGTGTTTGTTTTCAAATCCCATGCTTGAAAGCTTTAAGTTAATATTATTGGCATAATTTAATGGAGTGACAACCTGGTTTCATTATGTGAGAATGGAATGTGATAGAATGCAGTAACACAATGTGTTTGCCATGCCAATCTGCACAGTGGGTGGAGGAAATGAGAGGCACTGTGTCAATGTTGATTTAAGTCATTAAGCCTCATCATTATTGTCAATAGATGCGGAAGATATAGAGAATTGAAAAAAATGGATGGCACATTCTGCGACATCTTAAAGAAACATTGAACTAAGCCATTAGGATCTGGTATCAAATTATTTTTAAAGCATCTGTTGCAAAGGCATCTCTTTTAAATGTAATGATTATAAAATATTGGACCGAATCAATGAGACAGATCTTTGCTATTCACAGATACTGCTCAAAAAGCTAAGTGTTTCCAGCAATTTTTATTATTATTATTTCAGAATTCTAACATTTGGAGCTCTTCTTGCAATATACTTGTGTTTGGATATCAACAAAGCTGACAAATTCAAAATTTTTTGCCCCTCCCCAGCTACCTGAGGAGAGATGATACTATTTTGCTCTCTGCAGTCCTTGTGGTGAAAGAACTTCTTCAGCAGTGGGTAAGTTAAGGAATTCCATGAGTTTGACCCATCAACAACGAAGCAACAGTGGGAATTTTCCAAGTCAGAGTAGTATGTGACTTGGAGGTGATGGTATTTCCATTATGTTGTTACTTCTGCCATTTTGCCAATGGAGCTGGGGATGGGGACATGGTAAATATAAACCTGACGAGTCATCACATTTTGTAGACCCTTGTCACAATACAAAACAGGTGAATACTCGGGCTGGTGATAAGGGCAGCAAAAAAGATTGCTCCCATTCGCTGATCATCCTTTTTCTGGTATCCCTTCTTTCCTCAGCTGCCTGGTCTATTCTCAGGCCTATCTATTCACACAAAGGTATTTTTGCCTGCATCTGCTGTTTTTATAGGCTCTGTGGGGTGTAGCTGATACTTACTTAAAGGATCAAAATTTATAAAGTACAATCTGCATGAGAAAACGGCATTGCTACTTAAATAGAGTTTTTAAAAGTGAATCCAAGGCATTGCACTGTTCACAACAAATTCTGTTGTTTATTTCATTTATTTCAGTTTGTACACACATGGTCACCTAATGGCAATTTAACTTCTCATGCTTTGTCTGGAAGTTAAAGTTTGGTGAAATGTTGCGGGTAATCTTCCCAAATGTTTTCTTTCCTGAGAATAGGGTCAAAAAGTGTCTGCCCTCCAGCACATAAAACAATTCATTTTAAATAAATTTTTATTGTTATAGATCATAATGCTTACTCCAAGAAAGATTCTGACACTAAAAATATATAAAATTTATAGTCATAGAGTCATAGAGATATAAAGCACGGAAACAGACCCTTTGGTCCAACTCGTCCATGCCGACCAGATATCCTAAATATATCTAGTCCCATTTGCCAGCATTTGGCCCATATCCCTCTAAACTCTTCCTATTCATGTACCCATCCAGATACCTTTTAAATGTAAATGTACCAGCCTCCATCACTTCCTCTGGCAGCTCATTCCTTACACGCACCACTCTCTGTGTGAAAAAGTTGCCTCTCAGGTCCCTTTTAAATTTTTCCCCTTTCACCTTAAACCTATGCCCTCTAGTTTTGGCCTCCCCCACCCTGGGGAAATGTCTTTGTCTATTCACCCTGTCCATACCCCTAATGATTTTATAAATCTCTATAAGGTCACCCCTCAGCCTCCAAAGCTCACAGAAAAATATACCCAGCTTATTCAGCCTTTCCCTCCAATCCTGGCAACATCCTTGCAAATCTTTTCTGAACTCCTTCAAGTTTCACAACATCAATATAGCAGGGAGACCGGAATTGCGCACAGTGTTCCAAAAGTTGTTCCCTGCTTCCCCATATTACTGCAGTAATTGATTGCAAGTTACAGTGTTTCTGTGTTTAGTTTTCTAAACCTATTAAGAAAACTGATCATCTCAGATATTTTCCTTTTTACGATTATAAATGTCTAGATTTGATTCTATAGTGCAGGGCATGCTGACTAAATCTGTGTAAAAACATGACTTACTATTAGAGTGGCTATATCCTTTCATAAATGCCTTAACATTTCTTTTCCATTAGACATCAAAGAAGTCCAATGGGTGGAATTCATACAGGGATCTGACCAATGTAGGCTCTGGCGCGATTGTAGCAGAATTGGAGATTGTGCCACCAACAAAGCATTTAACAAACAATAATCCCTGTCAATTGGCAACTGAATGCTGCCTAGCGAAAATCTCACCACAAAGCTTATGAAAAGCATTAAAATATGGAGAGAGTTGCTCCCAATTCCACCTCACCAGCATCTGATTCCAAAGCATCATAAGCTGCCACTTTTGCCACCTCCAGCAGGATGCCACCACTAGACACATACTCGCCTCCCATCCCTTGTCAGCTTGTCGCAGGGACCATTCCATCCGGGACACCCTGTCCCCTCCCCCTCCACTGTTAACACCTCTCCACATCCCCATGTCATCTCCCCATGAATCGCAAAAGGTGTTATCGCTTGTCCACTTACCTCCTCCCTCCTCAATATCCAAGGCTCCGGGCACACCTTCCAGGTGAAACAGTGATTTACCTGCGCTTCACTAAATCTAGTCTATTGCGTTCGCTTCTCACAATGTGGTTGCCTCTACAATGGGGAGACGAAACACAGACTGGGTGACTGCTTTCAAGAACACTGATGTTCTGACCGATAAACTAACCCTGAGCTTCCAGTTGCCTGCTGTTTCAACATAACACCATGCTCCCTGACCAACACTTCTGTCTTGTGTTTGTTACAGTGCTTCAGCAAAGCTCAGACAAGTTGGAAGACCAACATCTCATTT
>NC_063351.1:26668093-26670128 GCF_021869965.1 Rhincodon typus | reverse complement strand
GTGGTTGGGCTCAGCAGACGGAATTAACTAACTTCTGTCTGGAATTAAGAAGTGACTTATTCAATCAATCTGTGAGAAGCACCAACATTACTAGCACATCTAATGTGTGGAGGATTTCAGATGGTGTTTCAGGATGTACTGTGTATGTCTATTATTATTCATGAATCTTACCTTATATCACTTAGTTGTGATCCTCTGTTGACTGAGTGGCAGTGGTTTCCATGTGGGCTTGTGGCCCCATGTTCTACTCTGCACATCGCAGAAATGACTATCATTTTCTGTACCAGTAGTTTAAAGGTGTAGTGGTTTCCCCTTACCTGTGATTGATTGTTCAGATAAAAACAAAATACTGTAGATGTTGGAGATTGGAAATAAAAGCAGTAAGTGCTGGAGAAACCTAGGAGGTCTAGCAGCATCTGTGTAGAGAGAAACAGAGCTAATGTTTTGAGTGCAATATGACTTTTTCAGAAATGTTCCATTCCATTGTTATTTTGCATAATGCGTTATGTATGAGTGACTGGTGTCTGACTTCAGCAGGTTTTTGCAAACTCTTTTATGCAATCTCTTGTGCATGACTGCTGATGACCCTGTTATATCATGATATACAAGATCATCTCATTATCATATCCATTCTCTCTATACTACACCATAATCTGTTGAGATTGCTGCAATAACAACCCCATATTCCCCCTTAATGCCAGTTGGTTCACGTGTTTGAAATGTTATGTTTGGCTTTGGTCAATTTTTTGGCATTCTTATTACTTTCATTTAATCAGATGATTTCACCATTGAAGGCATCACTGTTTCATTAATAGTGCAGGCTACAGATACGGATTTTAATTTTGTGTTGATTTCAGGCTGGCAATAGAAACTGTGCTCATACTGTCTGGTCAATGTCCCGGCGCAGATACACAGGCCATTTTGTCCTTGTGACCTTTGAACATTGTTTGAAGAGATGGCAGAAAACATTCAAAGGGAGGACAGTTTTGGAGGGAGGGCAGGGGATAGCTTAGGATCCCATTTTGCACAGTGAGTGACTTTAGTAGCCGGCTGAAGTCCCTGAAGGAGATAGTGTAAACAGGTCTGTAAGTTGGCACTTTCCACCCACCGCCACCATGTTCCCACTGGGAGGAGGCAGCAGTTTAATGGGAAATCAACAAATTTATTACAGAATTATTTTTTCACCCCAAAATCAAGGAATACAAAGAAAAAAACAACATCCACCACAAACAATAGAAATATTTTCTACTGCGGTGGAGAAATTTGAAAACAACATAAGATTTCCAGGGGAATTTGAAATAATATTTTCACCAAAAGTTTCACTAGCAGTGACTTTGCAGAGCACAACTTCTTTGGACTCATGGAGAAAAAGAAACAAAATTAAATGCGTAAGTATTGGGCAATAAATGTGGGAGGGAGCAAAAATAGTAAGAGAAAGTCAAAAAATGGCATTAGTCAAAAACTAAATAAGCAAAAAATCAAAAGCAAGACAATGTGAAAGCACAAAAACAATTGCAAATAAGCAGCAAAGCAGAAGCAAGAATTAAAAAGACAGAGGACAACAAAACTGTGAGATAACAGGATATCATAGAATCATAGAACCCCTACAGTGCAGAAACAGGTCCTTCGGCCCAACAAGTCCACACCGACCCTCAGAGCATCCCACCCAGACTCATCCCCCTATAACCCACCTAATGTACACATCCCTGAACACTATGGGCAATTTAGCATGGCCAATCCACCGAGCCAGCATATCTTTGGACTGTGGGGGGAAACTGGAGCACCCAGAGGAAACGCACGCAGACATGGGGAGAACGTGCAAACTCCACACAGACAGTTGCCTGAGGGTGGAATCGAACCCGGGTCCCTGGTGCTGTGAGGCTGCAGTGCTAACTACTGAGCCACCATATGATAAAAAAAAACTTTAATCAAATACGGAAATAGTGGGAACTACCGATGCTGGAGAATCTGAGATAACAAGGTGAGAGCTGGATGAACACAGCAGGCCATGCAGCATCAGAGGAGCAGGAAAGCT
>NC_063351.1:26636056-26663093 GCF_021869965.1 Rhincodon typus | reverse complement strand
TTTTGGGCCTAGACCCTTCTTCAGAAAATGAAGAAGGGTCTAGGCCCGAAACATCAGCCTTCCTGCTCCTCTGATGCTGCTTGGCCTGCTGTGCTCATCCAGCTCTACACCTTGTTATCTCTATCTATTAGATATTTACCTTTCAACACAAGAAGGATACTAATCACTTGAGAAGACCTAGGACCAGTGGGTTGTTCAGTGTCTTTATCAACAGCATGTAGTACCAGAAACATTTTTTGTTTCATGCAAGAGCAGCCAGGGACCATTAGGGATGGTACACAGACAGAGAGCAGCATGCACTGAACCTTTCGCAGACTATGTAGTCCATAGATTGAATGTTCTCTTAGGATCTGGCTCCTGTATGTAAATAGAACATAGCTTTTAGTCTTTAATTCTACTTGATTTATTCAAGGTGCTGTGTAAATTCCTAGGGCATAGTGGTCATTGATTTAAAATAAGATAATACAATCAACCCTGGAGAAGCAGAAGGTAATAGAATTAATTTACTGATAATCTGTGTGCCCCTTGTATCACCCTTACTGTACGTATTTGTTACATTTTGTTATCTTCTGTTTCTTAGAGTAGAAATGGAAGGCAGAAGAATGTCAATTAGATAACAGACAAGAAGATTGGAGAGGTTGTGAGTGTTGAGCATCTGTATTGCAAGATTATTTCCCTTGACAGTAAGAAAAATATATTGGAGTCAGCTGTGCTTCTGTGGCAAGAGATTATGGGTTAAAGACCCACTCTAGAGACTACAGCACAAAAATACAAGTCCACTTTCCAATTTAGTTCTGGAAGAGTACTGCATCAAAAGTTCCATCTTTCAGAAGAAGCATTAAACCAACATTTTTCCCCCTCAGCTGGGCTTAAAAGATTCTAGGCACTAGATCAAAAAACAGCAGGGGAATTATCGCTAATGTCCTGACCAATATTTATCCATCAATCAACATCAATTATGGATCATCTTCTCATTATTGCATTACTGTTTGTGGAAGATGGTTTGATGTGAATTGACTGCTGTAGTTCCTGCATTGCAACAGTGACTACACTTCAAACTATAAAGTGCTTTAGGATGCCCCAAGGGCATAACAATCACGAGTAAATTCAAATCTTTCTTTCTTTGTTTTAAACAGAAGCTTGCCATTTCTGTTCTATTCAAAGAAATTGTGATGTTTTAATTTGAACAATAGGCACTAAATAAGTGAATATCCAGGAACAGTGGTTGAATCTACGTCAGTAAAAAAATGTCGCATTCCAATAAGCAATATTTCTATTCTCTTCTGTACATTGTGGCTCGATTATATATAAACTCCAATTGTAAATCAATATAATTAGAGATTCTGTTCAGTGTGTGAGAGAAAGAACAACACAGTGAGAAATGATTCTCTCATTCTTACTCAAGGTCAGCTGTTGCTGCTGCTATCAGACTTAATTTATTTTATTGCAGCTTGGAGAAACAGACACCAAATACACCTGAATCAATACCCACTGAGGAGTATATGTGGCTGCACAGGAACTCGTTTGAGAAAATTTCCTTAATTACCTACTACATAGGCAATTTCCCAAAGCCAGCTCGTTGACGACTTCAACACTTACAGCATCACAAAACCAGTTGTTTTAAATCTGGAGAATGCTAGAGCCTGACAAATCAGATTGCATTAGCCTCACAGGGAATTGTGCAGGGAGTAGCCAATCCTTATAGTAGGAGATGAACCTAGGGAAGTCTGGGAATGCAGGGGCTCTGTTGAAATAACTGTGTGGCCTCATTTAAGTGCTCCCAGGAGGGAGTTTTGGGGGTAAGGGAAGAAAGCAAATCATTAAAGGGCAGGATGACTCATCTGGAAGAGTGATTGAAGCAGTGCAGTCCTTGCCCAGGGTGGAAAGGATGTTTGGAGTGTGGGTGTTGTTTCAGCAGTTGGAAAGTCTTCCAGATTCTAGAATGCAACACTGCAAATTCCTTTGTTGAAGGCTCAAACCAGAAGGGGATGACTGCACAGTACTGAGGTCAGGAAGCCTTTTTAAAAGGATGGTGCACACCGCCTGGATCATGGGGTCATAGCAATATTCTCTGCCCCCAGCACTACCATAAATATGGGTATTTCCCCTGTTTCTTCTGTCATACCTTTAGCAAATCATTCAGGGACCCACTCCTGCAATATGACTCTGCAGAATCCCAAAGAAATTCCCAGCCAAGAGCAGCAAACATTAAGCACTAACACAGGTCGGTCAGCATCAGTGCAGTGAAAAGACATGGGGAATTTCAGACACAGATCCTTTCACAGAACATGATATTAATCTGATATTTCATAGATTACATGTCCATAGTCTTCAAACACAATGGTTCACAAGGCTGTTTTGTCATCAATGTTTATAATCATGTACATGTGGGGGTATCCAACCTACAGCTGATGGGACATGTACAGCTCGACCTCTGCTTTCTTGATAGACAAATTTATAGCATATTCCTCCCGTTTCCGAGACCTTGAGATATGGCAGTGAGACCAAGGGCTGGGTATGGGACCAGGAGGCCTTGAGGAAGACTCTGGCTCTGGAGGAGGGGAAGGAGTTGAGAGTTACCCCATGGGGACATGTCCCATGGGGATAATCGGATGAAGGATTGGAACTGCAAATTGAATCCTGACAGTGAGGGAATGAATTATAGACAGGTCAATGGGTTGCTTCCATTAATTTTCCTTTCCCAAAATCTTCTGCCATTTATTAGTTTTTTGCTTCCCTGATAGATCAGACTTATAAGAGTCACTTTTTGCCATTCAGTCAACATATTTCAAATGATGAATTGGGGATTGCAATGATGTAGTCAGTTTGTGCCCTGTACTTCCATGTACTTGGCAGAATGGGAATTCCTGCTTTGAAAAATTCATTGATAAAAATGAAACTACCTTTTTTTTTAAACCAAATTGCATTTAAGTCTTTGGAAAAAGAAAGGTGTGACAACTTTCATTTCAAATTAAGTGTTTGCTGATGTGGGAATAGTGCAGAGGGAATTTTTTTGGCGTGCAAAGTTCCTTGGATTAGTTTCTTGAAGTTCAAAGGGGCAGAATGGGATTGACAGTGTGGGAGGATGGGAAAGGAAAAGGGAGAAGGAAGAGAGAGAGAAACAAAAGAGAGAGAGTCGAAAGGGAAAATTAAGAGGCCGAATAGCAACATGGGTGAATGAGGATAAGGGATTGAGTATGAGTGATTGGGAGTGTGAGTGACAAACAAACACGTACTCTTACTCTCTTGCTCTCTCTCAAAAATCCCATCCACAAAGCCAGCTACGAAGGCCCACTTTCCTGTGAATTCTCCCTGAGAGGCTCGGAGAATGACCCTCCAAAGGCAACTGTAGGTCGGCTTTAATTAAACCCAACTCCTCAGCTCAGCCACACAAGCCACCATCCCCTTTCCTGGTGATTATGAATTGGGGCTGATTCCTTTTCTGTCTCATGCTCTGCTGCTTCATCAAAAAGGCAAAAATAAACTTTATTAATAAACCTTGCTGCTTGGCACTTTTTAATAGTCATTTCTATTAATTACTCATTAAAAAAAATCACCAGCAATAAACTGATCATTTAAATGAGATAGCTTACCGTTGTGGAAACACTTCTGAAATTTGTTTATCTCCCCTCCCCTCCCTGTCCCCCCCAAGCCAAGAAAAGAATAATTGAAATATGACCCCCATGTAAAACGATACGGCAATCCTGATGTAGACAGACTCAAATATTCCAGCAATAATTTCATTTTTAGTGTTTTTGAAGGATGGTTACTCCACAATGTTCCCTTCTCGCTACAATTAATGTTGACTGCAGCAAACGAGTAAATATTTCCTCATCATATTGCCCTGAATTCTTGTTTTAGGGATGAACCAGCTGCATGATAGGCAAATAGAGGATTTGATCACATTCTTCAGTCAAAGGTCTTTGATTTGTTTCTATAGCCTATAATCTCCTCAATGTCACAGCTTGCTCTGTAGTTATTTTTTACGTTGCTAAGCTCACTTGATCATTATTTCTCTTTGTAGTTTTCCCTTTTATCATTGTGATCACGAGTATTGATGAAATATTTGAATTAGGCAATTCTTCTTTTGTTAGCATTTTCTTTATAATCCAAGTTAAGCCATTTGCATTTGTTCTGGCAAGTATCATTCCTGTTGAAATGATGGTACAGTTTCTGCCTGCTTTACTATTATGTAGTCCTGTACGTGTTCAATTTTATGAAGATATGAAGTAATTATGGTATTTATTTTCCCTTTTCTCCACTTCAAGCAGTTAGCATTGTTTTCTAAATGTCCAGTCTTCTTTTTTTTGTGTGTGCGAAATTAAGCACTTACATTTCCTTAGCCTCATCTGTCTGCCCACTAACAGAATGACAGTTCAATGGTAACATTCACATCTGAAACAGAGGGTAGTGGCTATAAGCATCACAACAGAGACTTGCACACACAAGCTGGAATCTTCTTCTCACTTCCAGTGTCCCGATGGTAGGACCAGGCATACGTGGTACTTCCACTTAGAAGCAGAGCAACTGGCCATGGACAATAAGTTGTGGCCAGTCAATTAGTTATGCAGAGATGGCGGCCCTGGCCAATCATACAGTGAGGTCAAGAGGATTTCACCAGCTCTTTCATTATCTGACAGGGTCAAATGTCCAAGATCCTGGACCGGCATCTACTCTTTTTTATCCAGCAGCTATTTGTGAAGAGTTTGTGATCCCTGGAACTCTACCACTCATGCCCACGTTGAAATCAGTCACCCATTGAACCACTGGAAAATCCACCATTACCCTCAAAATGGCATCCATCATTCTCAACCTTCCATCTGTCAAAAACTCACCGTCTGTTACCCTCAATTTTCAGGACTTCACCATTGATTTTTCCGTATAATCCTCGATCTCTCCACAATCATACTTGATCTATCATCATTAGGCATTTCCTTTTGCTATGTAGTGAGGTTTCCACTGTCTGTTGTCCAGGGTACAGCACAGAAACAGACTCTTCAGTTCAACTCTTCCATGCCAACCAGATATCCTAAATGAAGCTAATCCTATTTCCCAGCATTTGGCCCATATCCCTCTAAACCCTTCCTATTCATATACCCATCCCAATGTCTTTTAAATGTTGTAATTGTAATTCATTCCCTTATTTACCGGTGCTTAGTAACAGCAGTGTTTATGATGATGCACTACCACAAATCACCATGTCTTCCAAACCCACAACCACTTCCTTTTCTTTATTCATTCGTGGGAATAGAGTGTTGCTGACTGGGCCAACATTTATTATCCATCCCTAGCTTCCCTTGAAACAGTGGTGTTGAGCTGCCTTCGAAAACCACTGCAGTCCATGTGCTGTAGGTAGACCCACAATGCCATTAGGGAGGGAGTTCCAGGACTTCTAACACAATGACTCTGAAGGAATGGCAACATCTTTCCAAGTCAAGATGATGTGTGATTTGGAGGGGAACTTGCAGGTATTCCCATCAATCTGCTACCCTTGAGCTTCTATTTCACATTACATTGGTTTCAATTTATTCATATGGTTATTCTTATTTGTTAAAACTTAGATAAAGAGCTAGATGTACCAACCTGCTTCGTGACTGAGACATAATGATGTGTGCAGGCAAGTTCCTTTATTGTGGAAGAAACAAAGTCCTGTTTTTGTGTTCACTCTTTATTGAATATCCACATTATCATCCACTATTGTACTCACCACTCTATGGAATATGGCTGGGCTTGTACATTCAGCTAGCTGTCTATGCATGATATAGGACAGAGCCCAAGAGCAATCTCAGCAGAGGTAATTGAAAAATTGTAGGTGACACCCATAAAGACTCTGCCAGTCAACAGTGTGAGATGGATCCTTTTTTGGACAGTACGGATGCTCCCCTTTGGACACCTCATTTTCTTACCTTGTTTGACTACCTCCACCACACCCTGGATACCAGGTCTTGTGCATTTCACTCCTCCATGACCCAGACTACAATCCACAATGTCCCTCACTACCAACTCACTGTTGCCATTTCCTAAGCTCCCCTGGCCAGGGTCAGAAAGCTAAACAAGAACAAAACATCAAATTAACATTCAACTGCACAAAACCAACAGGTACCTTTAAAAGAGATAACAAGGTGTAGAGCTGGATGAACACAGCAGGCCAAGCAGCTTCAGAGGTGCATGTAAGCTGACGTTTCAGGCCTAGAAAGAAGGGTCTAGACCCGAAATGTCAGCTTTCCTGCTCCTCTGATGCTGCTTGGCCTGCTGTGTTCATCCAGCTCTACATCTTGTTATCTCAGATTCTCCAGCATCGGCAGTTCCTACTAACCCAGGTACCTTTAAATGCTGCTTTTAAATCTTCGTGAATCAGGCATCATGAGATTCTCATGCATCTTGAAGTAAGTGCTTTACTGAAAGCTGTTTCATGTGAATGAATATTCAAGGCATGTAAATGTCTTATGAGTATGAACCTGCTGTGGGTTGGCGTAACTTTCGATATGTCACAAGCATATCACTGAATTCATCAGTGCTTCTCACTGTCACAAAATTGAAATTGCACTTTCCCCAAATTAAGTTAGCTTAATACCACATTTCCCACTCTTGTAGCTCCATAAAATTCCCTCCTTTATGGCCTGATTCTGCTGCAAGCATTTTTGCATCACCATTTGCTATTTCCAGATTAATTCTAGTTTTTGCCTCTGGAAATATATTACGTAATTGCACAATCTGGATACTGAGTTCATAAAATTTGGTTAAATGTCTTCGATAAATGGTGGATTCACATTTTTTGTCTCTGTATCTAAAACAAGGCACACCCAGAACATATATTTTATACATTAGAATATCTTGATTTAATTTATCTATTGTGTTATCATTTAAGACATAGATTAAAGATTTGAGTTGAAAGCTTCAGCTTCTCACAAGATCTTGGGCTTGAAATTCTTATTTTTTGTTGAAGTTGCCTAATTTTTCAGAATATTAAGATCAGTCACCTGCATTTTGCAATGATTTTCTATAGCTTACAGCGCCTTTTTTCTTCCAATATTTTTCTATCAAATAAATTTGAAGACAAATTTGTAATCGGGTGCAAATTTCAAAAGTCTTTATAAGGTAAATTTTTGATGGTTTTATTAACTAGCAGACAGGCTAAAGATCTATAGTCATTTCAACAGAGACCAACACAATCTATAGCAGGAATCTGTCAGCAACTAAGCTGGAATCCAATCAGACTGCATTCCAACACACACATGCACACACACACACATCCTTGAAAGTTTGCTCCCTCCATCACTGGTGCACTGTAGCAGCCATGTGCATCATGTAAAAGATGCTGCAGCAACTCAACAAGGCACTTTGCATTGCACTTTCCAGCTCTGTCACCTCTGTTACAGCATCGAGAGCAGCATTAACAACCACTTGCAAGTTCCTGTCGAAGTCACACATCACTCTGAACTTGAAATTATACCAAAACCGAAATTGCTGGTGAAACTGAGCAAATCTGGGCAGCATCCATGAGAAGAAAGCAAAGTTAGTTCATCAGTTCTGCTAAAAAGTCCCCGGACTCGAAACTTTAACTCTGTTTTCCCCACAGGTGTCTGCAGAATCTCGCCACCAATTTCTGTGTTTGGTTCAGATCACCGGCATCTGCAATAATTTATTTTATTTATTTACCCAGTTTACTTTCACTTTTGCTGGATCAAAATTCTGGAAGCACCTCTCTAATGGTCGATGACTCCTTGTCCTATGGATTGCAGCATCTCAAGGTGCTGGGTCACCACAATCTTCTGAAGCATAATCAGGAATAAGCAATAAACTCCAGCTTCACTCACATCTCCTGAGCAAATAAAAGTTACAATTACTCAGTTACTTATCCATTCAGGCCATGACTATTTGCAATGTTAAACTTGTTACAGCACTGAAATGAGGTGCCCCTCTGAACAAGGTGCCCCATGAAGTTATAAAGATCAGGGTGCTAATATGTCAATAGGACTCCAGTGAAATTTTATCCAGGGCCCGAGTGGGAAAGAAACAGACTCTTTCCTTCTAGCTTGGTCTGTATTTGGCCGGATGATTGCAGAAACCTTTGTTGCGTGTCACTTGTGGACTCCAAGAGGGATTGGGTTGTCCTCTGGATCCAAGGAGAGCCACAGCCATTCCTATCCACAATATCTCACCTCTCTCCTTCAAGCCCCTCTCAACATTGCCTTCTCACTGATGCCAGGAGATGGCTCTTGATTGGAAACAAACTGTCAGTTAAAATCTTCCCCTTTGTGTCAAAGATGATTCTTTTCGGAGAGGAATCTTATGAGGCCACACAGCCTTCGGTATAATAAGCTGTTCAGCAGTCCAGGCTTCCATTTCAATATTCTGTCGACCTACCTTACAGTGCAACCTACAAATCAACGTATGGGCAGACAAATGAAGAGATATTAGATGCCATTTCAAAGTTAATTCTTCATTCGCTGGTATGTCAAGACAACAAGTCATGGCTCACAAGATGCACACCAAAATATTGCGCCACACAAAGAGATGGATGCTAAAGTTCTATTTCAATGAAAAGCTAAACCACAATGCTCAGATAAATGGTGCAGATAACAACAAAACAACAGAGACCCATTACGCAAAATACCAATTAATCAAGCAGCTGGAGATATCAGATCAACACATCAGAATGCAAAATAAAAAAAAACACAAAACAACAAAATCCAGCAGAGGCAAGTCACTCAACAAAAGTGGCACATTCAAATGTTTTGTGCAGCAGGCTTATTAGATCAATCAGCTAGTGTTTTCCAGCCTATCAATTTGATATGTTGGCCTATCTAAACAAGCAACTAGTCACATCTATCAACTGCGCACATGTGAGATATCATGCACTGATACTGTGAAGCACCAAAATCAGTACATATGAAGAGAAAAGCAGGGACAAAAATACAAACTTATCAAAACAATGAAGACCACACAAACACTAATCATGACATAAAGAAGAGATAGCAAGAACTGCAGATGCTGGAGTCAGAGACAACACAGTTTGGAGCTGGAAAGGCACAGCAGGCCAGGCAGCATCAGAGGAGCAGGAAAGTTGATGTTTTGGGTCAGGACCTTTCTTCTGAAACAGGGAGGAGAAAGGGAGCTCAGAAATAAAGAGAAGAAAGACTTAATATTATGTAAACCTGCTCATATTAAATATTAATTCTTTTTGGCTAGAAACAGTAATCTTGTTGAATGGCAGAGCAAGCTTGAGGGGTAAATGCGCTATTCCTGCTCCAATTTCTTATAGCATTAAATTGCCAGCTGAAGACCAAAATCAGTGGATAATCACAGTGAGACCAGACAGTCATCCACATTGAGTTATTATCTGCTGTTTTTTCTTCTTTAAATCTGAATTTAGCCACAGTTAATGTCTTCTATTCTGAAATTTGCATTTTTGCATGTTGGTTCAACTGTATATTTGCATATGAGTTTCAAAAGTTATATTTGGTTTTTTCATTTTTTTTAATCTTCTACCAGGTTGGATTTCAGCACAATGAAACCAATCTCTTACATGCTTAATTCAAGAAGGCCTGCCTGGTTAATTCCTCCATGTAACTACATAAATACACATGGAATTGGTAAATACATCCCTTTCAATTTCAAAACCCTGTGACAATTAAATGAGGAGCAGGAAAAGAGAGTAACCACTCCACTCTTTCTCACCTGGTCATAACAATTGCACTTATATGGCAACTTTTACAATCACACTATTCCCAAAGAATTTTTACCACCATTGAAGTCAACAATGTTGTATTGCAGGAACTTTGGCTCCACTCAGAATACTGCAAGATCCTTCAAACAGCAATGTGATAATAGATATATAATCAGGGTTTTGTTAAGTGCTGTTGACATGTGCACTGTAAATATGCTGACTGGTTCTTTGAGATCACTGATAATGGACTTATTTCCTTGTATTGAAATCATGCAATGCACTTTTAATGCAAATTGAACACCTTTGTCTTACAAAATAACCATTAGCTAATGATGACTTTACTTCATATATTAAATGTGTTTCTTCTTACAACAAAATCTTTTGAGACAATGACTTGCCATCAAGAAAATCATGACGGCAGCATAAAGACTGACGCTAAAAAGAGACACATTTCTGAAGCTTATCATCTGGCTCTCATAAGGATAAACAAAAGGAAGACAAATTTGAAACAATCACTACTGCAGGAGAAAACAACAGCCGATTGGTTGGTAAGATGACCCTGAAGCATCACTATGGAAAAAGTAATGGAGAACTGCAGGCTCCCCATATTTCTGGGTAATTTAAGAAAGCTACTAAGGCTTGAACTTTTGTTTGTAGAAAATGGGTTTCTGCTAATTTAAGATAATCAATCAAGCTCACAACATGGCTCATTTATGCTTGCTAAAAGTGACGCACATTCTCACTAAAAGTAAGTGAATATGAGGAATGATGTATTGGATTCCTTTATTCATTTACAGGACAAGGACGTTGCTTTTAGGCAGCATTTATTGCCCATCTCTAATTGCCCAGAGGGAAGTTCAGAGGCAACCACATTGCTGTGGGTCTGGAGTCACATGAAGGCCAGACCAGGTAAGGATGGCAATTTCCTTCCCTAAAGGACATTAGTGAAACAGATGGGTTTATCCAACAATAGGTAACAGATTCATAGTTATCACTAGATTCTTAATTCCAGATTTTTTTATTGAATTCAAATTCCACCATCTGCCGTGGCGGGATTTGAACACAGAGGTTATTTTGGTCTCTGGATTAACAATCCAATGATGATACCACTAATCTGTTGCCTCCCCTCAAGCCTTGTTATGTTGCTAGTTATCTACTCACTGAAGCAGGAGTCAATCTGTCTTCTGCAGCTTATTTTTTTGCATTTCATAGTTCAATACAAACTGCTTCTGCTCACTCCTCTTCCTTACCAGCTCCTCTTACTGGTATAAACCTCCAATAGGCATCAGCTGTTCTCTCCATTATCCATGAAACGTGTCCTGGTTTACTTTTAAAGGGACAATCATTTCTAGCATTGTCAGGTCTGCAAAGGCAAAATGAGGAGGAGAAGCAAACAGTGGATTGTAACAATTTAACGTACAGCTGTGTTCACTGTTTCTGACTGACTGAAGCTATTAAAGCATTTCCTGGACTGCATTGAAGAGTATAACACCACTGTTATCCAGCTGACCACTTCCACTACCTGAGATTGTATCATGTGTGTCATCAGGAGACCTACTGTTACTGATTGGATACTGAAACCCATAAGTTAGATTATAATGAGGACCTAGCTGTGCTAAAAAGTCATTGGGATGTAGTGAACTTACTTCTGCAATCTCCATATGCACTGTCCTCCACCTACACTCCTAATGTGTCCCAATATTGAATCTTGGAAACAGTGTCTCGGCTGTAATCTAAGATAATGCTGCAGCTAATGTGTGCAGAACAAGACCACAAAATGACACTGATATCATCTGTTTTTGGAGTTTGTAGCTGAAAGATAAATGAGGGTTCAAGCAGCATGAGAACTCTACTATTCTTCTTTGAACAATTCTGCTCGATCTTTTACATCCATCTAGGAGAGGAAGATGGGACCTTAGCTAAACACTCTATCCAAAAGGCGACTATTTTTGACAATGCATCGTGACCTAAGTTCGCCACATTATATCAATCTAAACTATGTAAAACACCGGGTGAAGTGTGAAGTGGGTGGCTAATCTATGCCAGTAAGTCAGTTACCCACAGGGTAGGTTAGATTCAAATTGTTTTCATTGGTTAAGACAAATGTCACCATTTCCTGTGAATTACCAACATTCCATTGTCAGCAGGAAAGAACAGTCTTTATTGGAATAACTAGCAGCGTGACTCAATTTCCATAATCAGCAGCAATTAGTCACAAAAGAAATGAAAAATGATTCCCACATTTGGACCCAAGCAAAAGCTGCCTATAATTATTACGGATCTTTTAATGAGATGAGAACCTCAGGGACAACACCCACTATTTTTAATTTCTGTGAAATCCGATTCTCCACATTTCTTCAAAGCACCAAGGTCTACAAATTCGGAGGCCCCACTCATGATGAGATGAGAATGAATTTGATTTCAAACGAGCTGTAAAATTTCCTCTATTGAAATATAGATGGTAAGATTGGGATATTCACAAGGATGGGTTTGGAGGTGGGGTTGTGAGGGGTGGGGATGTTGGGTGCTGCAGGACAATGATTAGTGACGCTGGCATTTTGCAGGGGAAATCTGTGAGTTGAAACATCACTCTGTGTTTTTATTTTAGCCCTGATAGTTTTCATCTCCTTATTCCACCTCCATTAAAGTGGGAGGTGTGTGGAATAGGGGCTGAGTATTTGGATTTGAGATCTTAAAATTTAACATCTTACTCAACCCTATTTTTACATGTTAACATCTAGTCTGTGGAGACCATAGCTGTTGGCGAGGAAGAAATGGGGAGTTACCAGCTACATAGTGACACTGAGTTAAAGGTATGTCAAGTTGGACACAATCACATTGTTTTGTTTCAATGACAAGTGAATTACAATCATCTGCAGAGCCATAAATTACCAAAGTCTTGCCTTCCACAATTTATTCATGTCTTTTTCTTCCACAACTCCTTACTGTATGTGCAAGTCCTCCTGAGGGTGCAGCATCAGAGAACTACTGCAGAGCATGTACCAGTTTAGATCCTCACACTTGGTGGGAGAAGTGAAAAGATAGCTGGGTGTTTGACTGGTGACTCATACTTCCCAAATGAGTAAGAACAATGGTAAAGATGTCGACTGAAGTGAAGAGTCTAAAGCAGAGGCCGTAGCTCTATCCAAGCCATACTCAGATGGACACAGATACTGTACAGTTCAAATTAGACTTACTACAATTGCAGTGAGATTAGAGAAGTCCACTCTAAGCATGAAGAATGTGATCCTACAGGTCACTGAGGTAATATCTTTTTGTATGGGTATAGTGACCAGAACCATGGAGTGACAAGTGCTCTAACCAAATATGTTGATACTCGGCACAGCGGCTCAGTAGTTTGGCATGGTGGCTCAGTGATTAGCACTGCTGCATCATAGTGCTGGGGGCCTGGGTTCAATTCCCCCTTGGGCAACTGTCTGTGTGGAGTTTGCACATTCTCACTGTGTCTGTGTGGGTTTCCTCCAGGTGCTCTGGTTTCCTCCCACAGTCCAAAGATGTGCAGGTAGGGTGGATTGGCTTTGCTAAATTACCCATAGTGGTTACGGATGTGTGGATTTGGGGAATGGGTCTGGGTGGGATGCTCTGAAGATTGGCATGAACTTGTTGGGCCAAAGGGCCTGTTTTCACACTGTAGGGACTCTATGGACCTTCAACACCACAATGCTATCTGCATCAAATTAAGCTCTTGCACACCAACTGCAATGAAGTCTTTTAATAATTCCTGCAAATTCAGCGTTCATTTTTTTCACAGTATTGTGCAGAGCATAGCGAACCACAACCATCAGGAGCTTCTGGCTAACACTGAAGGGCACCTGCAGGTTTGTGAAGGCACCTGAGTGCATCTTCAGCAGCCTTATTGCCTTTTGAGTCAGACAACTGGTGGTGATACTTAGTTCATTGTAATTCTGCTGGGTTTCAGTGTTAGAGTTTCATATGCTGACATATGAACTGGTCTGCTAGTTCAGTTTTGCCTTCAGCAGGGCATTTAGACCTGAAGCTGCAGTGAACATGTTAACTCCCATAACGAAAACATGGCATTGAAATGCTCCACAGACATTTATTACATCTATGGCCTGCAAACTAAGAAGAAAATGAATGGAAAAGTACAAAAAAAAATGAATGCTAAGCAAAGGAGAATAAAATCCAAATGTTATAAATCAAAATATTCCCTTCAGGTGGTGTTAGCTGTCTGTTTAAGTTGGCTCCTAGTTCTGAGCATTGACATTTTTTTTCATCAAAAATCATTTGGCCTCAAACCTAGTTGCTAGTAGGTGTTCGCAGGCCTGTTTGCCATGTTGCACTGCTGCCCTGTTCTTCAGCAGCATAGCATCATTTTCATCTTCCTCAGCATCTCCATGGGGCTCCTTTTCTTCATAATCTAAGGAACCATGAGGTTTGTCCATCTCCACCTCTGCCCAGTTGTTGTCCTGTCATGGAGCTGAGTTGTGCAGGGCACGGCAAGCAATCACTCTCCTGGAGACATGGACTGACGGGTAAATCCAGACAATGGAGGTGCACCTTCAGAAGGCCAGTTGTCTGCTCAAGGATGGCCCTCGTGAATACACAGGCAGCGTTGCAGCCTCATTCAGCAATAGTTTGGGATTTTGCACTGGGGTCATTAGCTATGTTTTCTGGAGATACACTTTAGCCAGCACTGGAGATGATTTTGGGGGGAAACAAACATTTGTGGTGCCTGAGTGTTGTGTGGAATGAAAACATTGTGCCAGCTCCCTGGATAGTGGATGCATGCTGGCAGGAATTTCTGTGTGTGCTGACAAACAAGCTGGATGTTGAGGGGTTGAATTCCCTTTCTGTTCAGGAATCTTGCTGGATAATGTCAGAGAGTTCTAAGAACATGTGAGCAATTGACGGTCCCTTGTATCTGAACAAACCCAGATATGGCTACACGTCTGATAGTTCTGGCAGTTTGGCTTTCTAGATCTATGAACTGGACAAGCAGATATACTTTCATGAAAAGGGCATTCGTGAACTCTCAAATGCAATAGAGCGATGTCACATAACTCCCCAGTTGAGATTTAAATGGAGCGAATCGTGAGAACATTCAATTCCTCAGAGATCTTCAGCACTACAGGAAAAGCACGTCCTCCCAAGCCACGTAGCTGTCAATCTTCCTGCAGGAGGTGGTAGATGTACATGATGCCCCCCCTAGCCCTGCAAAGGTGCCTCAGGCATTCATTCATCCACAGGGAGTTGCAATTCCTCTTATGGTGGATTGCCCTGCAGCACTGACCACTCAGGTTTCCTCTTCAGGCTTTGCTTATTCCTCCACACCTACAGCCCCCTAAGCCCTGAGTGACCATTGCTGTTGCCACTGAGCATTACTTTGCTTTCTCCTCCTCCTCTTTTCTTATTGAATGCTGGAGCAGCTCAAGGTGCCAAATAGCACTCCGAGACTCTACATTGATCTGACCGAGGAGAAGAGTTGTACGTATAAATTTCTCTCTCGATTCCTTCTTCCTGTTCTAATATGCACTTCTCCCCATAACTAAATTACCCTTGAGCCCACACCCATCCAGCTCCCCTTGCCCAGCCCAACCTTGAAATTAACCTTTATCCAATTCGTTTCCAGCTTCACTCTCACCAGTGCGCCTCATTACCCTATTGTGTTCCTCATTCTCAATATGAAACTCACTCTCTTCCTTGTCACCCCTATCATTGTTACACTCCCTCTGCTTCCTAGAAGCCTGCCTTCATTCCCGAGGATCCTTCCCCCACCCCAGCTGACAACAACCTTAAGTTTCAGTTCTTGCCCATTCCTTCTGTAAGAATATAAGAAATAAGAGCAAGAGTAGGCCATTTGGCCTTTCAAGACTGCCTCACCATTCTGTAAGATCATGGTTGATCTGCTTCAGGTCTCAAGTCCTCTTTCATGCCAGCTCCTCATAGCCTCAACTTGTAAGTATTTCAACTCCTTGTTAAATACTTTCAGTGATCTAGCTTCCACAGTTCTGGGGTACAGAATTCCTAACACCTTTGGGAGAAGAAATTCTTTTGCATCTCACTTTTAACTGATGGTCCCCTTATTCTGTAATTAGTTCAAAACTCCCCCACTAGTCCCCAGCATCTACTCTGTCAAGTCCCCTCAGAATCTTATATGTTTCAATAAGATCATTCCTCATTTTTCTAAACTCCAATGAAGAAAAGCTTAATTTGGTTGTCATTCTTGATTAATCAATCTCTTCATTCCAGGAATAAGCCAAGTGAATCTGTTTTGAACTACCACCAATACCAGTAGATTTTTTTTAAATACAGGAAGGGAAATTTTGCTCAGTGCTCTGGGTGTGGCCTCACCAATACCTTGTTACTGTTTTAACAAGACTTCCCTATTTATAAAGACCAACTGCCAAGTGACTGAGGCCAGAATTCAATTTCCCTTCCTATTTACCTGCTGCACCTACATGCTAACATTTTGTATTTCATGAACAAGAACACACAACTCCCTCTGCACTGAACTTTTTTTGACATCTCCATTTAAACAATCGCCCGACTTTTGATTATTATCATCAAAGAGCATAACCTCACACTTCCTTACATTAAATTTCATCAACCAAGTTTTTGCCCTTTCACGCATTTTATCAATATCCCCTTTGGAATTTCGTTATGTCCTTATCACAACATGCCTTCCACCTAATTTTGTATGGTCAGCAAATTTAGATAAATTATACTTTGTCCCCCTCCCCAAAGTCATTACTACACATAGTAAGTAAGTCCACTTTTCCACCTTTATCTGCCCTGTTGTTTAACCCCTTCTGCTTGACCTGGACAAGCCGCATCCTATACACAGTACCATTAGGCAATAGCAATGCCTTATAAGAACTGTTCTGATGATGTTACCAGACAGGTTACATCATTACAAGGTAATCTTACAAGCAAAGAAAGGCTTTGCTAGAACTCTTGAGAAAAACCCAGCTTCTGATGGAGTCTCATGAAACAGTGCATATTCACCAGAGGATCAGGGACAAAGTATACTCTGCTGAGTAGAAACCTCACCTATATGATTGTGTTTGTTAACATACATTTTTCTTGCTTTGCGCTAATAAGATTTTGACCGTGAACATGATTCCAGCAGGCTGTAATGTTAAAGAGTCCATGCTAATCAATGTAAAAGAACTTCCCAACCATCACCTTCTGAAGGCTGACACACCTCAAACTTCCTTCAAACTTAAAAACAGAACTTTATCTCACCATCGGGTGTCTGAATTTTGACCTTGCACCCAATTAAGTCCCTCCTCCCACCTTTTACCCACTTCAGAAAGAATCAGAAAATTCCATCCAAAGAAACTTGTCATTGTTGGAGCGATCCAGAACAAGGTGGAGGGTTGAGGAGGGGGACATAACCTTAAAATTACAGCCAGACCATTTGAGGGTGATGTCAGACAGCACTTATTCACACAGAGGGTATTGGAAATCTGAAACTCCCTGCCACAAGAATTGGTTTAGGCTAAGTCAATTGCAAATTTCAAAACTGCGAACATTTTTTTAAAGTTAATTAATTAACTAGGCAGATGGTTGCAGTTGTTGGAGGTCAGTCATCTCAGCTCCAGGACATCTCTGCAGAGGTTCCTCAGGGTAATGTCTTAGACCCGACCATCTTCAGTTGCTACATCACCGACCTTCCTCCATCATAAGATCAGAAGTGGGGATGTTCACCAATGATTGCACATTGTTCAGCTGCATTCACAACTCATCAGATACTGAAGCAGTCCATGTTCAAATACAACAAGATCCGGAAAATATCCAGGCTTGGGCTGACAAGTGACAAGTAACATTTACATCACTCAAATGTCAGGCAATGACCATCTCCAATAAGAGACAATCTGGTCATCCCTTGGTGTTCCTATCACTGAATCCCCCATTATCAATCTCCTGGGTTACCATTGATCAAAAACTCAAAAGGACTCACCACATAAACACAGTGACTACAAGAGCAGGTCAGAGATGAGGAATAATGTGGCGAATAACTCATTTCCTGACTCTCCAACCTCTGTCCACCATCTACAAAACATAAGTCAGGAGTATGATGTAATACTCGCCAGTTGCCTGGATGGGTGCAGCTTCAGCAACACTCAAGAAGCTTAACACCATTCAAGACAAAACAGCCCACTTGATTGGCACCACATCCACAAACCTTCACTCCCTCTACTACCTACACTCAGTAGCAGAATTGTGCACCATCCATGAAATGCATGACAAAAATTCATCAAAGATCCTTAGACAGCACCTTCCAAATCCTTAACCACTTCCACCTAGAAAGACAAGGGCGTAAGATACATGGGAACACCATCACTTGACTTTTCCCTTCCAAGTCACTCATCATCTTGACTTGGAAATATATCACTGTTCCTTCACTGTCACTGGGTTGAAATCTTGGAATTCCCTCCCTTAGGGCATTGGGGATCAACCTTCAGCAGGTGGACCACAGTGGTTGAAGAAGACAACAACCTTCTCAAGGGTGACTAGAGATGAACAATAAATGCTGGCCAGCCAGTGATGCCTACGTCCCATGAGTAAATACAAAAAAAAACTGCAGAAGCAAGGTGAGCAGCTGAACACAAGATGCAGATTAACCAAGATCCAGTTGAAAAGTGCAATAATTTTGAGGAACCGATGGGTGTCTGCTGTTACTAAGTTTCTCAGTGAAGCTACATTGTCAGCTGATATTGCCTCATTGTTTACAAATGGTGCAACTTTAAGATGCAGTTTGAGCTTCTCATGATATGAATAGTTTTACTACGTTGAATTTCAGCTTCACTGATACTTTCCAATCAGTTCAGTGTAGATAGCTTGCATTATTATTTACTTAGATTTCAACTGTTTTGTATGTCCAGTGGCTCTTCATTCCTTAATACATGGATTTACAATTTAAAAAGTGTTTTATCCAAGAACAATTTCACAATTTCTTTCCTTCTGGTAATGATCATTACCATTACTTTGCAGCTGTAGAAATACAACTATGTTGTGAGGTCTGACACATGTATGACAAGAATGTTTCCACTATCTTGGTTAGGTTTTTGATGTAAAGGATATTGTTATTAAAATGAGATAACTGTCATGACATTCAAGGCTATGGGCCTAGTGCAGGAAAGTGGGACTCGTGTAGGTAGCAGTGTATTTTTGGCAGCACAGACTTAATGGGCCAAAGGGCCTCTTCTGTACTGTATGATTCTGAAGACCAGGTTTTAAAATGAGAGCTCACTTCACTACAAGAGTGCGGTGTACTCGGGTACTTGGTGACTGTAAAAGAGATGACATATTTGAAAGTGTGTTTGTCCCATTGTCATTTTCTTAATGGTCAACTGTTTATTCAAATAATAATCATGAACTAAAAATAATAAAAATGCATCATTTCAAAAATCGTTTTTTTTTAATAACTTTCCAAGTGAAGTACCAAACTGTAACTGAACCTGAACTGTCAACACAATTCTAACACAGTCATGTGCAGAATACACAGCAGGAAGTGGTGTCTTACTGAAAAGTAAACCACTTAATGGCATCATGCCACATAACTCAGACGCCCATAGAAATGAGTGGGCTCTTCACAGGAAGTTTATTTATTTTGCGACAAACCATCTTTTCAAAGAAACTCTCTTTATCTGAAGGTTAGTGGAAATGTTATCCAGTCATTTTGTTGTAAGACTGAATTGAGCACCCAAAATGTTTAGTACTGGGCAATGTCTCCCCATCACACTGCTTTCTTTGGAAATATTTTAATTGTCTGCATGGATTGGAGTTTCCTCCCATTTGTCTGTTCTCCACTAGTTGATTTTGCGATTTATTTTTATCATTTGTTTTTAGCCTTTGCATTTCCCACAAAGGTTACTAGGCAGTTGCTGTTGGGTAGGGGTCGAGTAGGAGTTGGACCTCTGATGTTCACTTGAATGATGATTGTATAGAGCAGCCTCAATGAACCAACTGGTCTCTTCTGATCCAGCATTTTCAGATGTGAACTATTTCTGGCAGATAGTTTGTATTATAGTTTAAAAGATGACTATATTTTGATCGGATTCAAATGCACACCTTTAGTGAGAGCTTTTCCAGTTAGCCATACTCCATAAAATTCAACTGCCATTGATTATTTGATCAACGAATTTATGTAACCAATTAAAACTGGGTTAAATTTTCTCTAATGTAGCCATCACCTGTTCCCTTATTGTATTGGATCTGAGATATTCCTTCATTTCATTTTAGATGATAAATATTTACCTGTAGAATGTGGGGAAATAAGAAGCAACTGGCCAGTTGTAACACTTACTGAACAGTCCATTATACACGTTGATTCCTTTTTTCTCTTTTCTTAATATTATGCGTTGTTCAAGCCTATTGTCATTTGCTGGCTCGCAATTCCTTGCTGGTGTACAATTCAATCAGTCAATCTTCTTCACTGTAGCTCATCCAGGCCTGGGCAAAAGGGCCAATTTCACTATCCTTTATAACTTTTCAATATTTATTAATTGTCTGATATTATATGCAGTGATCCCTATAAGCTTACAAATGTGAGTTCTATTAGTTCTTCAATACATTTACCCTTGTTACTCATATTTTATTGAGTAAAGCATAATTTTTAAACTTATTTCTTACCCCATTTTGTTCAACAAATAAGATTTCAATTTATTTGAATGAAGTGATGGCCCCTTTATCTGCATATAATGAGACCTCCTTCTCTCCATAATTTTTTGTTATAGTATGTCTGCACCAAGTATTTGATTGCTAAGTGCTTTCTTTGTGATAGATGACAGTTTGTTATCAAATATAGATTAACAAAATCAGGAATATTTTATTATACAACACGGTTCAGAAATCAAGGTTTTATAAATTACTACACAGGAATACTAACTGAGCGAGGTCTTGTAGGATATTGGATTGTGTCCCTGCCTCTAAACCAGAAGTCAACACCCATTCTAGGACTTGTTGACCAGGGAAGGAATGTTGCTAACATAGCCAATCAGATTACTAGCCTGTAAATCCTTCAAGTATGTCTGAGGCATGTAGGAGAGGTTCCTGGTTTGTTATGTTTAATGTGGTGTCATGGCCCTTGAGTTTTAGGACAAAGCCCCTGAGCAATGTGGGCAGAGGGAGAAACTTGGGAAAGTGAAGTATGATGTCAAGGAAGGCTTTTCTCAAAGTTGATACCAAAACATTGCATTTTCCAAACAAGTGCTAGATGTTGAGATGAGATTCTCACTAGTGAGCAGCCAGAGACCTATTAGCATGGGCTACAACTCAGCATTATTGCTTAATCTACCTAAGTAATGTGCAGTCTCCCATCCTAACACCCACTGGATAGAAACTGGATGCTGAGAATTCCCAACAGGAAAGTCACGGCTACTCAGCAACTCTTTCAGACATGGATCTTGGACACTCAGCACCAACAACTCAGGGCATGCTCCATAAGCAGCAGCTACACACATCTCATGTCCACGAATATTGGGATCAATCGCATACCAGCCTCTCTCCATCATCATGACACATTTTCAGTCCACTCACGGTATGCTACTGCACTTCAATGCTGCACTTTGGAGTGCACTGGAACCTTTCATTGTAATAATGCTGTGAGGACACTTTGTACAGGGGGTCAGGCACAGTGCATGACTGGACCAGGCCACAGCTCAGGGCAGCTCACTCCCTCTGTTAGCACTGACTCGCTTTGTGCCAGCTTTGATGCACATAGCTTCCATACCTTGTCTTGCCTTGATATCAGTCAGAGGCTAGTCACTTCTCACAGCTCAGTCTCTCAAAGTGATGGGTCTAGCTCAGTCCTGGGGTCCATTCATTATAAACCATGGTGGGGTTAAAAGTAGCAGTGATAGAGTGGGTGTGAGGTGAGGGAGAGAAGAGGGTGGTACTTATCCTGACAGAGCGGGGAAGGTCAGTGACCTGCTTGCAGTATAGCGGTGCGTTTGTTCAAGCAGTTGTGATCGCATTGAGACTGGTGGCAACCTCAGACTAGTCTGGCTGTATCTGGTATCGTGGTCTCCTCTGTTGGTCCTGGGAGAAGAGGAGGTGTGTCCTCTGCAACACCCTGTCCTTCAGGAACTCCAAGCCCCTGTCCAGAGGGTGGGATGCCAATTTCCCTTGTCTAACACATCCAGGGCAAATGTCTTCCACCTGCCAGCACTTGGTCGCATGCACAATGGGCTTCATATATGGCACCGGTACCAGGGATCCCTGGATAGCTGGGCAGTGGTGAGTACAACCACCTATGGTGAATGGGGAAATTGGCCAGCATCAGACAAGAGGGGTGCCGTAGAGGCATAGTACCGAGTTAATGGGAGTTTGGGACAATCATGTGAGAAAATTCTCTAGACCTTGTGGAGACAAACCATCCAAGAACCTCAAAGACAATAACATTTGGCTGATTTCTGGTATTGGTCAGACCACAGTATCTGGTGACCAATAAGAGACCTGATCCAGGAAAAGATCTAGCTATTGAAATAGGTGTTAATGTGTGCTTTATAACTGTGTCGCATGTCTCCAGATCCAGGAAGAGAATGAAGAGGAAGAATACCAACATTCCAAATGATTAATACAGAGCCACAGTTTACTAAACAAGAAGCAAATCTTGCAAATGAGTGATTAAAGTCAGTCTGATTTGAGACCAGTCTCATTGGGTGGAATGTCATCAGTCCTGCAGGGACAGAATTGGAAACAAGTCATGAGTAAAATTCAAAAATAACATGTCTGATTGGAATCCCAAGATATTCCCAGCTTAAGAAATATTGTCAGAGGTGGGATCAGCACAACGGTGCCTACTTACACAGTGTCAGAAGGTAGCCAGACAGGGGCAATTAAGGGAACAACTGCAGGCAACTGTCTGATACCACTGGGTTCTTCACAATCTCGGACAGCTTTTTGGCTGTTTGGTTGTGGGTGGCACCCAGCCAAGTACCTTGAGACAGGAGGGCCATCAGGTCTCATCTCAGTACCCTCATCACATAGCGACTGTGATGGCCACAAATAGTCCTGTAAAGGGGGCTTCTCTTTCATCATTGTCGCTTGGCAGCCACAGCTGGTGTTTGTATTTTTAAATTGTGAACAGGCTTCAGAGGTTTCATTTCAATGAACCCTTGCTGTTTCCTGTTTGCTTCATTATCACACACATTGTCCAGTGGGGCTGCTGGACATTCAGAGCTTCAGACCCTCTGATTATGTCTTTCACTTCAGGAACCCAGCCTCTTAATTTCATACGATTGCCTCCCACATGATCGCAATCCCATGGCGCTGACCAATACCAACAGGTCAGGAATCACTTTAGGGCCCGATATCAGAAAAGTTGCATAGCCCAAGCTTTCTAATCTAGGTACATGATATTGTTTCAGAAGGAAGTTTTAGTTTTTGGACATTTAAAGATGTTATAATTGGATATAAAAGATATGTAAGAGAAAAATGTATTTTCTTACATAAATCTACGTTGGATAAAACTGAGAGCTACAAAGTATAAAGCTCCTGGTGCCTTTGCTGAGAACTACTTAGAGGAAGTTGGGGAGAAAGGTCGGAATGGGACATTCTTTAATTGTAATGTCTCCAAATCTCTTTCAATTTTATATTTTACAAAAGATGTTACCGACCGCATAAAATGTTTAAAAGCTTGGCCTGGATTTTGTGTTGATAATTATGACTTAGCTATTTGCACATAACATCAGCGTTCTTGCTAAGTTGCACACATGTGCAGCCACACTACATATCAGGGTCTGAATCACGAGCTGATATAAATTATTTTCGTCCTTGAGCCAGCTCTGTCATTTGATAAAATGGTTAATCTGATTATGTCTACCCCCTGTATTCTTTGGTGCCCTTGTCAATGATAAACATTGTGCATACTCAACCAAGTAACCTTTAAGAGGATCACAAACTAAGAAAACTGGCTGTGCACAACTAAGTTTTAAAAGAAAACATGACTCACTGCTGTTATGGAGTAAATCATATAGAAACTTCAGCATCTGTGCATGTATGTTTAAATCTAAAAACCTAGACATTGCCCCGGGCTTACGCCATTTCTACAAGCACTGCAACAGCAAAAGGCTAGACATTGAAAGTCATGTAATGGCATGAACTTGTATTTGCCTATTAGTTCCAAGTCAAAAAAACAGCAAAATGTTAAGGCTGGTGCATGGAAAGTGAATTTAGAACTCTATTTGGATGGTGAGAACTGTCTATTTAGCACTATGCTCAAGCATTCTGATACCATCATGGTCAAGTTAAATATGTTTGTTGCAAGCTCAGTTCATTGTCTGCAAGTCACATTTGATTTCTGCAAGGTAATAGAGTTGTTTGTGTAGGTCAGTTTGTAGTGTTATGTCACTATTGGTTACCCCATAAACGTGTGATAAAAGTAATCTGAATTGCATATTGGTTTTGCTTGCTCAACAGATAGACCACACTGACCTATAAACTTGCTGCACAATGTTTTTCACCATAGATTCATAGTCATAGAGTCAGCTTTATAAGTCCCCAGTAAGACAAACACGAGATAGTAAGAACTGCAGATGCTGGAGTCAGAGACAACACAGTGTGGAGCTGGAGAAACACAGCAGGACAGCCAGCATGAGAGGAGCAGGAAAGTTGACGTTTTGGGTCAGGACCTTTCTTCAGAAATGGGGAGGGGCAAGGGAGCTGGGAAATAAATAAAGGAGGGGTGGGGCTGGGGTAAGGTAGGTGGGACGCTCAGTGGGATGGGTCCAGGAACTCTCCACCTATGTCCAGGACACCACCCATGCCCTCACCACCTCTAAGACTACTAATTCCCTAGCCCCCAACACTTCATCTTCACTATGGACATCTAATCCCTGTACACTTGTATCCCCCACGCAGATGGCCTAAAAGCCGTCCGCTTCTTCCTCTCCCGCCGGCCCAACCAGTCCCTCTCCACCGACACCCTCATTTGCTTAACAGAACTTGCCCTTGCCCTGAACAACTTCTCCTTTAACTCATCCCACTTCCTACAAACTAAGGCAGTGGCCATGGGTACCCACATGGGCCCAAGCTATGCCTGCATCTTTGTAGGATATGTGGAACAGCCCCTACTCTGCTGCTACAACGGCTCCATCCCCCACCTCTTCCTCCGTTACATCAATGACTGTATCGGTGCTGCCTCGTGCTCCCATGAGGAGCTTGAACAGTTCATCCACTTTATTAACATCTTTCATCCCAACCTCAAATTCACCTGGATCATTTCTGATACCTCCCTCCACTTCCTGGACCTCTCTGTCTCCATCTGTGGTGACCGCCTCAAAACCGACATCTATTTCAAGCCCACCGACTCCCACAGCTACCTGGACTACACCTCCTCTCACCCACCCTCCTGCAAGAAGGCGATCCCCTACTCCCAATTCCCCCACTTCTGCCGCATCTGCTCCTAAGATGCAGCATTCCACTCGGACATCCCAGGTGTCCTCCTATTTCAAGGACCGCAAAATCCCCCCTCCAATGATCAAAAATGCCCTCAAATGCATCTCTTGCATTTCCCACACTTCTGCCCTCAAACCCCCTTCCCCCAACAAAAATAAAGACAGAATCCCCGGTCCTCACATACCACCCCACTAACCTCCGCATCCAACTTATCATTCTCCGCCACTTCCGCCACCTGCAATCTGACCCCACCACCAAAGATATATTTCCCTCCCCTCCCCTATCTGCCCTTTGTAAGAACCACTCTCTCTGCGACTCCCTCGTCCGCTCCACACTCCGCACTAACCCCACCATCCCCGGCACCTTTCCCTGTAGCCACAGTAAGTACTACTCCTGCCCCTACACTTAACCCCTCACCTCCATCCGAGACCCAAGCAAACTTCATACCCTACAGGAGTTCACCTGTATCTGTCAACTGGTCTACTGGATCCATTGCTCCCGATGTGGCCTCCTCTATATCGGTGAGACCAAGCGCAGACTCGGGGACCGTTTTGTCGAGCATCTGCGCTCTGTATGCGACGTGCAACAACATTTTCCAGTAGCCAACCATTTTAATGCCCCCTCCCGCTCCCCCACTCCATCTTGGGCCTCCTCCAATGTCACAATGACGCCACCCACATACTGGAGGAGCAAGACCTCATACTCCGCCCTGGGAGCCTACAACCTGATGGCTTTAACATAGAATTCACCAGTTTTAAAATCTCCCCACCCCTGGCCTCATCCCACATCCAAACCTCCCTCTCATCCCCACCTCCTTGACCTGACACAACCTGTCCATCTTCTCTCCCACCTATCCACCCCACTTATCCCACTGACGAATCCCCACCACTTCCGACCTGCATTCACCTACCTTCCCCAGCCCCACCCCTCCTCCCTCTATTTATTTCTGAGCTCCCTTGCCCACCCCGCCCCATTTCTGAAGAAGGGTCCCAACCCGAAGTGTCAACTTTCCTGTTCCTCTGATGCTGCATGATGAATAGGAAATGTGTTTGCATTTTCAGCCACAGGTATGCTGCCCAACATAATGACAAAGGGAAAGATAAACATCAAGCAGTGCCCACGCCTAATCAGATGTTAATTTCTTTCCATCAAGAAATAAAGAGCCCATCACTAGTTTGGTGACCCAGTGTATGTTTTGCTTGCCCTCATTAAAATTCTATCACCACTTGAAACAAAGAGGTTTTTTGGAATTGACTTTCTTGTGCGGTGAACAGGTACCATCCCACACTTAGTAACTGTGGGTCACTGCGCTCTATCCCTTAACCTAATTGCTGCTGTTTCCTCCATATCAAAGTCTAATTGAGCCCACCACCCAGCCTTCAATTCCTCTCCCTTGCCTCCAGAGGTTTCTCCCAAACCTCTCCTGCCACCTAAATGTTGACATTCCACCCCAACCTCTGAGTCCATCTCACTAACCTAGTCACCCAGCATACTCCCTGATCTCCTGATGCTTGCCTCCCAATCTCCCCACTCTAACTCCTGGTCTCCTATTTTCCACTCCCTGTCTTGTGATCTCATTCCCTGGTCTACAATCCCTTTCCCACTCTCCTATGTCCAGGACCCCATTTTTCACTCTCCATCTGCAGCCTCTGGTATCTCTTTAATGCAACCCCTCCAGCCTTTACTTATCTGAGGGTTATTGTTCCACTAACAGTGGCCTCATCTTGGTATGCTCTTCACCGGTACACTGTTTTGTTCTCAGTCCATTTCAATGAGATACTTTGGGCCTCAGTTTCCAATTCCAAAAATCCACAGCAATTTGTTTTACTAATTGATTGGTTTAATTAACATGAGGCATGGATGACAATCAATATTAATATGAGGAAAATTAATGGAAACTTGTGAATGGATGGATGGTTAGATAGATAGATAGATAGATAGATAGATAGATAGATAGATAGATAGATAGATAGATAGATA
>NC_063351.1:26631637-26636046 GCF_021869965.1 Rhincodon typus | reverse complement strand
ATAGATAGATAGATAGATAGATAGATAGATAGATAGATAGATAGATATAAAGATAGACAGACTTTCAACAGTTACAATGTAGACCTCCAAAGGAGTGATGCAAATTGCCAATTCAGCATTGCATTTATGATATTGTCACTATTGATTTACACAGTAATTGTCAAAAACATTCATTGCTTCAACCCTCAACTAAAATAACAGGATCATTCTTCTTTCTGTGACAATCCCTGCAGAGGAGATCATAGCCAGTGGCAGCGTTTAAATAAAAGATGTCTAATTCACAACCTCTCCATCTCCATTTTGGATGTATCTGCTCCTCCAGCAGCAGCGTGACAACAAGAACAAAATTTATAACACTGTTTGCCTCTCAGGACATGCAAGAGCACAAGTAGCCCAGGTACAGTATACCTTGAAAGCCAGCATACATACCTCGTGGAGTGGCCAGAGTAAATTAAGAAATGTCAGCAAGTGCAATCAGCTTTGTGAAAAATGAGAAAAACCATTGTACTTTTACTTTATTTAATCTAAGGGTGACCATGCCAACCTACTTCCATCTCTACAGCCTACGCATCAGGTTGTGCAGAGAGTCCAACTGCAAATGGATGAAGGCAACTCAAGATGAACTGAGACAACAAGGTGCAGGGCTGGATGAACACAGCAGACCAAGCAGCATCATAGGAGCAGAAAGGCTGACGTTTCGGGCCTAGACCCTTCATCAGAAAAATGATGCCAGATTCTCAGTAGAGATTTCCAGGGGCTTAACAGATGGTGGGGTGACATGCAGTCATTGGCTGTGATGGGAAAGAATGGAGTGTTCTGTCTGCCTCATTTGTCTCTGGATGTGGGAATGACCAAATCTAAAGTCCAAAGGTTGATTTCACAAGTTTCCATGTTTCTAGTATGGAGAACAACTGGGAAAGGGTGATTTCATCATGCTTGATCTTTCATTCAATTGAACTGAAAAATCTAGCACGTATGCCTATGAATTCTTGGCTAACACTCTACAAGTGCCATTCTTTGCCAGGGAGTACCTACACTGGAATCAATCAGATACAGAAAAAACAGTGGGGGAACTGGCAGATTTATGGACATAATGTCAGCATATGCAAACATTTATTATATATAATTCAGGAAATATCATAGCAGCTACTTCATGGTCTCTCAGTTGCATAAATATTGAGCATACTTACAATAAATAAGATTATTATTGTACTATTTCTGTTGGTGGTCTGTGGAGACTTACAATGGTCAGAGCTATGTGGCCTATGGTGAGATTTGTGATAAAATCAGGTGAGAAATCCAACAAGGCTGAACTCAATGTCAGGAGCAATTCGTTGCAACTTTTATGCATCTGCTGAGTGGCGAACTGAGTTTCTTGCTAGGGAGAGGTGGGCTGCCAATTAAGGGGGATTATTGCTTGTTAAAAGTCTTATAACGGGGTAACTCACCTTATTATTAATCACCTTCCATCTTACCAAATATGTCAGAGCAGGTTACTAGCAATGTCAGCTCACCACTGGCACCCAATAGCTCAGCACCAAACAGCATCTCAGGCACGACCCATAGACACCAACTGAACACACTCCTATTCAACAGATATTGGCATGCAACTGTTGCTTATTCCTCATGGCACCTCTCTAATCCAATTGTGCACCACTAAGGAAGCACAAAGTTACATTGTATAGCACACCAGGAGCTTGTAGGAAAAGGCTGCTGCAAGGCTAATTTGCATATGCTCAGCGGCTGCTCACTTAGCACCTACCTGCATGCCTGGTCTTGATTTGCCTCGCCTTACTTGAGAAGAGATATACTAGCACTGGAGGGGGTGCAGAGGAGATTTACTCGGTTGATTCCAGAGTTGAGAGGGTTGATTTATGAGGAGAGACTGAGTAGACTGGGATTATACTCATTGAAATTCAGAAGAAGGAGGGGAGATCTTATAGAAACATATAAGATTATGAAGGGAATAGATAAGGTGGAGGCAGGGAGGTTGTTTCCGCTAGCAGGTGAAACAAGAACTAGAGGGCATAGCCTCAAAATAAAGGGAAGCAGATGTAGGACTGAGGTCAGGAGGAACTTCTTCACCCAAAGGGTTGTGAATCTGTGGAATTCCCTGCCCAGTGAAGCGGTTGAAGCTACCTCGCTGAATGTGTTTAAGGCAAGGCTAGATAAATTTTTGAGCAGTAAAGGAATTAAGGGTTATGGTGTGCAGGTGGGTAAGTGGAGCTGAGTCTCAAAAAGATCAGCCATGATCTTATTAAATGGCGGGGCAGGCTTGAGGGGCCAGATGGCCTACTCCTGCTTCTAGTTCTTATGTTCTTATGCCATACCAGTTTGCACGTTGATGTTTCATCCAGAACCAAAGGAAGGCCCGGATTTTATGCCAGATTCCATTTCCTGTGGATGAGCAAGGGACAATGTCAATGCAGGCTCCATATGTCCTGGAATATGGTGATGGGTCTATGCCAGATGCAGCAGTGGGACCCGAGGGCTGCAGGAGTGGGAAGCGATCCTCTCCAGGGGGCTGTGAAGGTCACAGCCACTTTGAACTTCTCTGTGACTGGCTGCTTCCAGACAGTGATGAGTGACCTGTGAGGGATCTCTCTGCCATGCCCCAAGAATACATCAGGGCAGTGACTGACGCCATCCATACAAGGTCACATTGGTTCATTTCATTTGCCAAAGATGAGGTACATGCCGCAATCCAGACAGGAGGATTCTGTAGGTAGCTTGTCGCCCCCATGTACAGGGTGCCTATGACTGCAAACACATGGGACTGAGAGAGCTGTGGAATTCATCAACATGAAGGAGTTCATTTGATTAATGTCCAGATGAATTTTTATCACCATTCCCTCTTCCTGGAGATGTGTGGCCATTCCCCTGGCAACTGCCTCTACTCCTATATCATGGAATCCATTCAGCCCATCAAGTCCACACTGACCCTCCAAACAGCATCCCACCCCAGACCCGCCGTTTCCCCTATCCCTGTAACCTTGCCTTTCCCATGGTTAACCTACCTAGCCTATACATTCCTGGACACTATGGGTAATTTAACATTTGCCAATCTACTAATCTGTACATCTTTGGACTGTGGCAGGAAACCAGAGCACCCGGAGGAAACCCATGCAGACAATGGGAGAATGTGCAAACTCCACACAGACAGTCGCCCAAGGGTGGAATTAAACTGGGTCGTTGGTGCTGTGAGGCAGCAGTGCTAATCACTGAGTCACCATGCCACCCATATCCTGGAGCACTCTCATGTACCTTACATGTTTGAAGGTCTAAGGGTCTTACAATGTTGGTTACTGGAGGACAAGGGATACCTACTGGAACATTGACACCATTGTACAACCCCTTGACTATTGAGGGCATGGATACAATGCTTCCCATGGCTTGAACATGCCATGCTGGAATGGATGCTAGGGCTGCTGAAGCAGTTCCACTGCTTCGACCCATCTGGATGGGTCTCCAGTGTCATCCAGACTCAGTGTGCCACATCATCCATGTGTGCTGTGCTCTGCACAGTTGTAGCAGGCAAAAAGCCAACATGATAGATGCTGAGAAACTAGGGGAGCAGGAGCAGTCTTCTGAAGTGGAGGACAAAGACACTGGGGAAGAGAAAGCTCTCCTTGTGCATGACAGAGCTCAGCTACATTAGGTACTACAAATCAGACAGGACCTGAATGACACCCGGGTTGCAATAGATGAGAACTGGCTGCAGGATGCAACTATGGACTGTAGAAAAGAAATTCACCCTGATGCCAACATTTGGTTTGCATTGTGGGAACAAACTGCAGCCTCTGTTCAGTTTGTTTGTATTCACATTTGCTGTCTGTAAATAAAAGTTTGTGTTTGGAATTGTCCAGCTGCTTGCCTGTATGTGATGCTCCCCTACTGCACAATGGAGCAGACTCCAGGCTGCTAAAACACAGATAGATTGCTAACTTGGCCAAACATCAAGGGATCCTGGGTATTTTGGCCAAATTACAGAGCCCACATTCCAGACACAGTGCAAACACAGTAGCCAGGTGCTAACAACATTAGTGTAATGTAAGCGGCAACAGTTATCCTGGACAGACAAACCCCCAACAGCTTATCTACCAAAAAAAGGAAGGGCCAAGACAGAAAGACACCAGGTTCTGCTACACAAAGAAACAAACAGTAGCGTGCCATCCGAATGATTAACACTGTTTCAAACTATTAAGTGAGTCTTCCTGACTGGCCAGAATTATAGAAAGGTATAAAAACAGGCTTCACCTGCATCCCCCGCTCTTGAATCTTCTGGAAGCCTTCTGTGGAGACCAACAAGGCAAGAGGCAGAGACCAGCTGACTATCTGGAGAGAGAGAGAGAGAGGGGAAGAGCAAAAGCAGTTTCATAGACCTAGAAACAGAGCCAGAGAGAGAACAA
>NC_063351.1:26583747-26631137 GCF_021869965.1 Rhincodon typus | reverse complement strand
ATATGAACTTTTGTTAAGTGAATTTTGTGTTCTTCAAGATAGGGGATGTTCAGTGCTGACATTAAAACAGGTTTAGTTTTGAGCACCCAATGTCTCCATCAATCAAGCAACAAGTAGAAAGTTTCCCAGCCTGTAGTTGAAGGAACTGACTAAATGAGGGAACATGAAGTACACACTAGCTCCCAGTTTTATAGGCCTACACTAGTCCAAAAAAATTTAAAAGTTGAATAGAAATGTGGAATTGTATCAATTAGTTATTATAGTTAGTCTGGTTGGCTGTCCTTAGTCAAGATCAATATTTTAAAAATGTGCATGTGTAGTTTTTTTTTAAAAAAAGTTTTCTCCCCCTCAATGTTACCTACAGATGATCAGCAGATTGTGACAGTATTGTAGGTTCTAGCCTTAAAGGCAGTTGTAACTTCAATCTATTTGCCACAGAGAACCTTTGGTGAATTTTAATCATTCTAAGTCATTATCTTACTGATCATCCACTGATGAAACATTTACTTGTACTCTGTCATCGATGGACTTGATGACTTTATTGTTGTCTTTCAGCCACCCTTCCTTATTAAATCCCAACTTCTCTAACTCTCTTGTACTTAGCCTATGTTTACTAATACCTGTTCAACCACTAGCTCAGCATTTCATCATGCATTATATTCATGATTTAAACATATTTTGATGTTTTAAGACTGCCTACGATTACCAATTCTCCTGGATTGCTCTTGAATTTCCTGAAATTAATGGCCTGCATTCTCCTCCAGGTGTCTAGAAGAAGAATCGTACAATCCCTGCAGTGTGGAAGGAGGCTATTTGGGTCCACATGGACCCTCCAAAGAGGATACCACCCAGACCCTACCCCCTACCCTATCCCATAACCCCGCATTAACCATGGCTAATCCACCTAACCTACATTTCCCTGGAAACAATGGGCAATTTAGTATGGCCAATCCACACAATCTGCACTTCTTTGGATTCATAGGGACATTTTCTTTTCCTTCTTTTGCTCTATTCAGACTCAAAGTAAGACCTTGATGTGTTCTGGATTCGTTTGTGGTTGGAGCATGTATGCTGTAAATGGTATAGACCACACAATGAATGGAGCAGTTTCTGGGATGCAAAGAATTCAGTCAATTCTGGCTGGCATTGTTGATTGACAGCTACAAAGAGTCTTGTGCCAGATCTCCAATGGTAGGCATTGTGAGCAAAGCAGCTGGAAGCAGCATAATGTCTGATGATACATCCTGGAATACAGTCGAAGAGAGTTAGTAAAACTAGCCTTGCCTTGCACCATCCTGTCTGCAAATGCCTTCAACTCTCTGCCCTCCTCTGAGTGCTCTTTTCATCTTTTTTTCAGACTTTTGTGCCTCTTTCCTCGTTTCTCATCCCCATACCTCTGATGGCACAGCCTTCGCAAATTATAACTTAGTGCTAGGAAATGAAACTTCCTCACTACAGCACTCCATGCCTCCTCCTGTATAAGCTTTCTATCTTTCTTTCGCAGCTCATTGTTATTTTGTTCATTTTTGACTCATCTGTTTTTGCCCAGAATGTTTTGATACGTTTGTTATGTTAAAGACACTGTATTGGGAAAGACATAGGAACCTAGCCCGATTGTGTCATTGCAGAGATAACCTCAACTGAATATCTGGCACATCATGTGCTGAGGTTCTGGGGCTCTCTATTCTTACTGTTCCCATTTGAAACTTTCAGTAAAAAGATGCAAGAAATAAATAAAGGAGTGGTAAAGTTTCTTGAAAAGAGAACATATACATTTAATCAACTTATTTAGACATTCATGACAGCACATTTTAAATCATCTAGTTCAGAGGTGGGGTCACTACCACTGCACCACAACACCCTTATGGGGAATATACGTGACCATCAATAGTGTTTGAAATCTTTGCTTCCATGAACTAACATTTTCCTATTGTAATTGAGACAAACTGTAAGTAATAACTTTGAAAATTAAGAAATACTGTGCAGCTAAGGGACTATCTCTGTAAAAGCAAATAATTTTTGGGAAGTGAGACAAGCTGGGGCAATGACGTTGCAATTAAAGCCTAAGCAAGTGAGACAGTTGGGGATTTTAGAATGACTTGTGTCACTGTGTAGTCAAGCAAAATAGTTTTGTTACATTTTTAATGAAGTCTGCACACTTTAACAACTTTATGTATAATATTGCCCTGAAGAGGTGCTAGTCTGCATCAGTCAGTTTTCTTTCTTGATCTTGATCCTATGGACTAACTGGATAGCTCTTTTGGGAACTGGTACAGACGCAATGGGTGGAACAGTAAACTTCTATGAAATCTTCCTGCCACACCCCCTGCCTCCCCAATCTACACTGTTTTCATTACTTCATAGAACTAGCTGCAATACCTTCCAGTTGGAATTCTGAGATATATGGACTGAGCACTCCATCAGTGACTGTTAATGACGCACTGTGATTTTCAAGAGTTGGAAATCCAGCTGGTAATGCCAATTATGTCACTACACTCCATTCAAAAATCAATTTTTTGCCTGCATTGTACTCCATCAAGTAACACTGTCTGAAACTGATAAAACTCCCCAAACGTGTGGCAGGTGAGAGTGATGGGCAGTCAGAGAACGGAGTCTGCAATTTTGTTTTGGTTGGAGAGTGCATTCTGCTATGATGCTGCCCTATTCAGTTTGTTTTTTAAGAGAAATCCGTGGTAGCGTAATTCAACATTGAACTATATTATTTCATTCATAATACAGGAAATAAATAAAAATGTATTTTCACTATGTCTAAGCACTGTACGTTGCACAGTTAAAGTAGTAATACGAAAGTCCAAATAAAGATGAAAGTACCTTGGACACGATCAATAGTCTTGCTGGAGCTGACTGCTGTTTTCTTCCTGTTTTGGAAAACATGCACAGTAAGGTGAATAATGTTTACGTTGAAAGCACTGTAGAAAATGGAGTCTGATAGACTCCAATAGTGATCAGCAGAATTGACTAATTATCTACCAAAATTTACTTTTTCTTTCAGTTTTTAGTATACATTTTACTCTTTACAAACATTTTTATTCTGTTTCTGTCTTTGCATAGATAAGAGATAAAAATCTGCTGTTGTTTAATGGAAGTAGTCAAACCATGTTTATAAATTTATGCACCTATCTTAACTTGCAGTTTGCTCTTCTCAGTTCTTGACAGTTTTATGGCGGCCGGTTGCCTTCAGTTGTATTCCCTATGTCAATTAATTTATTTATCAGGATAGGATGAACAGTGGCACTCATTTCTGTTTAGAAATTCTCAAACACTGAGTGTTGCGGATGTTAGATTATTGGATGTATTTGAGGCCAATTTAGACAGATCTTTGATTGGCAAGGTTTTTAAATATTTAAGGAGGTGTGGCTGACAGGCCGTGGAATTAAGGCTACAGTTAGATCTTCCATTATCTGTTTGAATGATGGAGCAGGCTCAAATGGCCTACTCCTGCTTTTGGAGTTGGAATTAAGGCCACAGTTAGATCATCCATGATCTTTTTTGAATGCCAGAGCAGCTTGAGAGGCTGACCGGCCCACTCCTGTTCGCATGTGTTCATATGTAAGATAGTCAGCAAGAAATCAAATAAGGAATCCAGAACAAAACCCTTTGCCCAGATGCTAATGAGAGTGGGCATAGTTGATATCAATGATATAAATGCATTGGAGGAACAGTTAGGTGACCGTTTACTAAAGGGATATGAGGATTGTGCTGATAGTTAGATGAGGAGGGAGAGAAGACTTGCAAAGATGTGAAAATACAGCTTGGGCCAAATGACCTGGTTCTGACCTGTGTAATGTGTGAGGTTCTGCATTGAATCCTCAGTGTGTATTTCCAGCAAGGAAGTATCTTGATCAGGAGCTGGAATCCTGGTTTATTCTTCTTCATCCTAAGGAGATTGGAGCCAATTGTACCAATTCCACTGCTACCTCAACATGACAGCATTTGTTCAGTATTGTTTATGGCACACAATCTTGGCTAATTCCTCTAAGCCACCAAAACTTTAACAGATTTAATGTCTATTTTGGACACTATCATAAATTCCATTTGTTCTTGTATAACAGTTACTCTATGATTAAATGGTAAGGGACATGTCTGTGTTTGATGCTGCCACAAGAAAGTGTAAGCTGTTCTGATGCAGGCAAAATACAAAAACAGCTTAAATATCACTGCATAGAAACTCCAAATATAGAGATTGCACAGTGATGATTAACGTGAAAGTCAGTGAACTAATTTTGAACCAGTCTGAGAAAATCATCTGCCTATAATGTCAATACTGGGCCTTGCTCTTTTCTTAGAAGGGTGGAACTTGCAGCTGAAGACTGTTGTAGTTTTAAGACAATGTCAAACCTTTGGATTGGGGTCATGTCTGTGGTGGGAGAAAGAGTGCCTGCAGATATTCTCAGAATTGGACTTCCACTCTCAAAGGTGCTCAAGAGTTTTATAGCTGTACCTTATTGCTGCAATATGTTGGAGGATAACGAAAGCCAAAAAAAATCTTCAATAAAGCAAATGTGTCCTTTCTTTTTAAGCGTTAAAACAACTGTCCTGATTTTCATCATGATTTTGAATGTTTGACCAATTAAATTTTTAAGATGATCAGAAAATAACCTTCTGTATCTTTTATGATGTTAAGTAGAACACAATCATAGTTTAATCTACTCTAACACATTCAAATGTTTATCTTTGTTTTAGGTTTTGCTGATTTATTCATTACACCTGGGGTCATAGTGCAGGAAGGGAAACTGTGTTGGACATTTGCTAACATTTCTTTCATATCTGCTGAAAGATTGATGGTAGTTGTTTAGAGCAAGTGTTCTAATTAATCCTTCCCATCTGTACAAAAGTAGATGGCACCTACTGTGCTATTCCTTAGTGGTACAACTAAGATTGGAAACTCACCACATGGCAATTCATGGGCACTTTTTCTCCATTTAGGGCTTTTTTAACTTAAAAAGTTTGCCAACAAAAAAAAAATGAAGAATAACGAATCATATTAGTAAGTTAAGCCACAAATGCTGCAGTACTTTTGTGAAAGCAGAGCCACAGGGGTTAACAGTAAAGCCTTAATAACATACTGTGTTCCTTTAAAGTGGTGCACTGGACTGAAAGAGAATGGTTCTGATGTGGATGACATAGGCATGGTGATTTACTTGGTATGCTAATTAAAGACTACCACTTGTATCCTGGGAATAAATCTTAACTTGAGTCACATTCAAAACTTGTGCAATTCTTATGTCGTACAGTCTCCATTTAAGAATAACTGCTTGGGTGTTGACCACAGATCAATTTTCTCTATATTTAAATTTGCCGTAGTAGAAGCTTACCACCAACATTACATAGTAAATAAATACAACGTAATGTTTTTCTATTTTTATTCTGCATTTGGGTCTGATAATAGGGTTACCATTATGTAACTATGAAATTGTAGCAATTGGATGATTTTAACTTCATGTCATAGTTTGACCTGTTGGCTTTGAAGGGTAAAGATAAATATTGTAACCATGGTCATATTGCTAGTTTGGGTAATGTGAACTTTGGAAATTGATCTTTTTTATCCAAAGAAAATAAGTCAATTTCTACTACAAAGGGCTTTAAGTTACAATGTGTTTTTTTTTATTTTACTTCTAGTACCTTGAGTCACCAGGATGTGGCTTTGCAGTCTGAAAGAACAGACATTTAAACATCTTTGCTGTAGAGAAGCAGCTTGATCATGGTGGTTTTGTGAACAGGCATTCATTTTTTAAAAAAGCATTAACTAGGTCGGAGATTTCCAAACTATTGAAAATGAGGTGCAAGGAAATTATCAAGGGGCTGCGGTGATGCCAACCATAACTTAACAGCACACTAAAATCTAAAATTGGCCAGGAGGGTTTAGCATGAGAATTTTACATTAATGGTGCTTGCAATTATTTGGAATACAACTAGCATTAATGGAGCAAAAACCATGATCTATTAGTTCTGATTTTACACAAGTGGCCATACGATTTGGAGGCATTTAGCATGAGCCTTGTTGAAGTTTGTTTGATTTATGATGATATGGATTATTTCTACTGTAGCTATTTTGGACTGGCAGACTCATATTGCAGAGGACCTTGGTAATTATTATTGCTTTCTATTATCGACTAACAAGACATTCAATCTTGGAGGTGCAAAAAAACCTCAAAACTGCTGTGGAGTTAGATAAAATCCAGTTGTTAGTGAATTGTGCCTAAAAAAACTATTTGTTTATTTTCTTTGGTCTTGCCACCCACACGCCCAGTATTGCCAAAATCAATAATTTTCAAACACAATGCTCCTTTGACACTCAGACACATTCAAAAACAAGATAAAATTGTTTTATAAAATAATAATCACTTCGAGCAATTGAGACATGATGTAATAAGCATGATTGCTCGGGTGAAAGAACACGAATTTGGATCTATCGTTCCCAAACCTTTTCAACACTGGGATTTTCCTTGTGCTGTGTTCTGTTCCAAAATAGTGGTTAGAGATTGATTGCTTTGATCAGTCAACAACTGCATTGTCATTTTATCATGCAACTACCATGATGCTGGAACTCAAAATATTGGCCATGGTTTGTTTTAAACTAGAAAGTTCAAATTTCATATCAATGTAGAGCAATCGAATACATGCTGAGTGTTCCATATCAGTTTTGTACTTTGTGGATTTATAGTACTTGTATATTTTGTGCACCTAGTCTATCACACACTTACTTCAGTGATTTGAGACAGCAATTTCTAAACACAACAGGATTACAAGTGCGTTTTCTTTTCTCTAGTACATAGTATTTTCCCTTCTGCTTATAATTTTCTTTTATCCTTCTAGAATGGTCACTTGGGCTGGTACTAAACTATTGGCAGTAAATGCTGAACAATACCATGGCAGGGGCCACTGAGTGCTGAGGGGAAGAGGGTAGAAAAAGAAGGAAAATGTATGCATAGCTTACAATGTGCTTGCATCATCTGCACCATCACAAATAGATAATATCCTGCCCTAAATTCCCCTCAATTGCACCCCCATCATTCTATTGAGGAGTTGCATCAACACTGCAGTTACTTCCCTTGGGTTCTGGCCTCATTCTTAAAGGAATTTCTCCAAAGCATGCCAACTTCTGTTTTCCCAATTCCTTTAATCTCCTCTTCCTGTACATAATTTATTGCACAGCTAATTTTTCATTGCTACTTGTCCATTCAGTGTAGCGTGGATGAACTTTCAGTAAGGATATGATTGTGTGTGATATCCATCAGTAACCTACGGAGAAAACAACTAGCTTCTGAAATCATTGCCACTATTGTGCCACTGTCTAGAACTGTGGTTAAGGGAAATTTTCATCTGTCACAACTGTTTAAAACTGTACTTTAGTAACTATAAGTTCACAAAGACAGCTGTCAACTGTCTTTGTAGCTATGGCACCATCTACTGGAGCTTAGTTCAGTCTGAAATGGAATACCCTATGTAGCACTGAACTCCTACTTTGGCAAAAAATTATCTTTCAAAATGCTTCCTTTCAATTTTTAAAAATTTTGAACATCATATTTTCATTGCTTGAAAAATTACCTTGTAATTTATAAATATATCTGTAATTGATTATCCCAGAGCTTGCCTTTCCTTTTCAAAATGTTCGATTGTAACAAAAGGTGAGATACAAGTACCAAATTGTTGCTTTCGCTACTGCATGGATTGCAAAAAGATAAAGCAAAGCCAGAATAATTCAGCAAGCCCTTCTGCAACATTGTCTACTGCTTCCAACATGTTTTCAGCAGTGAAAGGTTCGAATTAAACAAAGAACCTCAGCAAGGCAGTTTCCTGTGGTCTAATTTGAGGAGGCAATGTAGAAGAATATTAATGAATCTGTTATGATTCTTTTGCATTTTACCCACTGGATGTGGTGTTCACCTTTTTCTGAGAAAGATTGTGATACAGGTCAAAAAGGATACCTCTTTCTTCCTTCCTGTGAAAAGTCTAATGGGGTATACATGGCCTTACTTAAAATGTATTTAATTTGTTTTCCCTTTTTAATGTGGTCTGTATGTTTATCCCCACCCACTTCCATTGCCTCTTGAGGAGGCGTTTATGATCATCATCATTCCCAAAAGCGAAATGCGTGAAGAACTAACTGTGTGAATACACATTGTTGAAGTTTCTTGTTGATTTGGAAAATTTTTAGATGTTAATATTTCTTCGAAGGCAGTGAATTGATGGAGGAAGGATGGGTAGAAGATGAACAATATTGTACAATTTTTTTTGTTGCAATGTGAATTTTTGTTTGTATGTCAAGAAAATGACTTCAAGTCAAATATTTATGTTTGATATTACATTGTGTTTATGCTCAATGTTTCACTACAGGTAAAAAATGTAAAATGTTTTTCACATTAAATTTATTTTATTCATTGTCTCTTATTTTGTTTTGAGTTTACTTCATATTTTTATAGACTCTTTCTTTGAATAGTCTGCTTCATTGCACCCCTGAGAAGGTAAAATATCAAAAATTATATTCCAGAAAATTTTCTTCTGAACTTTAGTGGCTGAACAATAATTGCCAATGAGTGTAAGCTACAACCCCTATTCTAAAGGTGCAGCGAAACATTTGATTAATATTTTTAAAATACTTGCAAAAATAGAAATTTGGGTAAATGCTGTTTTCATCTTTTGCTCCTCCAATTTAGTTGGAGATGTTTTCAGATGCACAGCATCTATAATATATTCCTCTGGCAACTTGATATCAATAGATTGGACCATGGGCCACTCTGAAAAGTGGGAATCCGAGGGAATAGTTAAAATGTGGTTGAGGTGATTATCATTAGATATGTTCAAGGCTGAAGCTAGATAAGCAGAAGTGGAAGAAAATGTGAGAAAAGGATCCTGTGAAATGTAAATAACAGTTGAATTTGTTGGGCCAAATGGCCTTTTTCTCTGCTGTTAGTAATCGTAATACCTTCTTTGCAACACTCCACATACTCAGTGTTTTCTGTTGTATGCATGGTCATTCAGTCACTATGACAGTGAAACCCTTAAAGGTTTTCTTAATGATAAATAATCTGTAGATTTCAACCAAAAGTATTTGCTCATTCTTTCCAAAATAAATTAGTAAGTCAATTTCTTATTGAGCAGCCTTAGGAGTTTGTGTTATAACTCATCAAAATGTGATCATTAACTATTACAAAATCCTTATTTATTGCATTGAACATTATTGCATTGTTATCTTTTAAATTTCTAACAGCAGACGTTAACATTTATACTTTATAGTGACTTTCCTGTGCGTACAGACCACTGTCTGAATGAATAATATTTAGTGAGCTTAAATGTCAGTGGAGAGCCACAGAAGGGAATAATTAGCAACTTTTCTGCCAAGTTGAAAACTGGGGCAGAACAAAAGGCAGGTGGGCTCCTGGCTGGAGTTCTGATGTTTTTTTGGTGATGAAATATCAGACATGATCAGATGACGAAGTCTCTGGGGAGCCCACGTAAAGTCTGATAATCCCCAGTGAAGTTGGACAGGGGACAAGCATCTACAAAATGTGTTTAAGATGATTGGATCAAGGGTCTGCACTGACCTAATGATGGTTACCATGTACTCACTTAGGTATTTACGCATTTTGGGAGCCAAAAATACAGTAAGAGCTCTGCCAATAGTGAAAAAGCTTCAAGTTACTGCTGCGATCATGTATTCTAAAAATTAGTGAACTAGGTGCAGTTGAGAGGTTACAGATACTTCACAAAACTTAAAGCAGATAATTTTTGTTTTGCAGTGTTACACAGGATTATAGAATTAGAACATCTTAACGTGCTGTTTCATACCAGGTTTAATAACGCATTAACAAATCGAGCCTTGACCCCTCTCATAGTGATATCAATAGTTGAATGTTGATGTGTCATTTGACATAACTGTGTTGCTGCTGTGACTAAACCTATGTGTTTTATTTAATGTCCTAAATTATAAGTTTAATGCTCCTGTAGACTTCACAGAATTCCACCAATTATTTTTTGAACATTTGCTTTGCTGTGTATTTTTGATTTCAAACTTTAATTTTTAGGAAAATGCAGCTTTAAGGTATGTATAAGAACATAATGACACAAGTTTGCTGCAACAGTGATAGCTGGAAGTGGTCTTGCACAGTTACCTAGAGTGAGGTAGTATCTGTGTGTAGCTGGTGAACACTTCATTAAATTGTGACAGGGATGATCAAACTTATCTAAGGGCTTTTGCAATAAACGTCACACTGTATTCATTCTGGAGCGAAATCTCATAACATTGGAGCAACAATCCATTTCAAGACGGTACAGGTTGTGCTTCTGTTAAGCATAACTTTTTTTAATCACACCTGGAGCACTGTGTTAATTGCTGGGCACTACATTGTAGGAAGGAATGATATCTCGACCTTGCAGTGTAGAATGACTTTAAGAGGTAAATTATGAGAAATTGTACGAACTAAGGTGGTATTCCAGGGAGGTTGAATGTTAAAAGGTGATTTGATCAAAGATTTCAAGGTAATTAGGACAATAAGTAGGTTAGTTTGGGGGTACTGTTGTGTGGCTGGCCTAGGACTTGGGGAAATAGTAAAGGAAAATGATATGGTCTTTCAGGAATGAATTTAAGAAATTTAAGAAATACGTGAATGGTGATTACAGGTTTGGAAATCTCTCCCACAGGCTACTGTTGATGCTCATTCATTTTTTAAATTTTAAATCAGAGGTTGGTTAACAAAATCCTATGTTACTGTGATTTTGAGCAAAGCTAGGTATGTAGAATTAAACTGTAGATTTGCCAATTCATTGAGTGATGGAACAGACTTGAGGGGCGACATGGTGTACTCCTGTCCCTATCTAAAAGCTTGAAGTGAAATAGAAAATAATCTTCCTAATTTGGGTCAAATGCAACATATAGTGAGCATTGTTTAAACACTGGTGCACAAATTGCAAATGAGAGCCATAATATAACACTTAAACATCTTGTCCTTGGATCATGTACAATAATGGATTTACCATGAATTTTCTGTGAAATTCTTCCAATTTGTGATAAGTGAAACCAGCAAGGAATGAGGATTCTTCATTGTATTTATGGTAATACAGGCTATGTGAAAACTGATTTAGGCTGGCATCAGTGATGCAGTGATCACTGAGGTTTCATTTCTTAAAGTTGTATATTTATTTGTGGACTATATAGAATCCTTTTTCAAACATCGTTTGGGCAAAGAAATTAACTAACTTTTTTTTGTTTCTTTGTATCTGCTCCTTGAGTATTCCTTGCAATATTTGATCTTTGAGTCATTTGTATTACTCTTTTTTTTGTTTGAGGGATCAACTATTCTCCAAAATTGAATTGTTGCTTCAGCTACAGAAGTGTCCATTTGTATCAACATGTCAATAGCCTTAAGCCAAATGGTTGTTCTTCAGTTATTCATACAATACTGACCTTTTGAGAGTCAGCTTACTGTTTACCAGTAATGTTATTTCACAGAATAAGGACTGAATCTAATCAAAATCTGAAGTTAGAAATACCCTGTTTCATGTAATGTAACCATGCAAAGAATTAGCAATTAGTTTGTCTTCCTTTTGTCCTTTTTGTAAATAATTGTGCAGTACTATTGTGCTGTTTTTGGCAAATTGCTCTCAGCCTTTAATTACTGTCAATTCCACCATTCTGAAATATGATGTTTGTTGGCCTACAATTATTAATATTATGAATGAAGCAATATGACACAAATTGTTAGAAGGCAGACTTCACCTTTAAAGTTACTAGATTAAACCTATGTGCTATGATTTTTAATTATTTTTAATCAACCTGTCGAGCATCTAATGTAACACCTCTAGGGCAGATGGGACTTGAACATGGATCTTCTGACCTAGAGGTAGGGACACTAACGCTGCACAATATGACCCTTGCTAAATTTTTTTATATTAGCTCACATAATGTGGACATCAATAACAAAGTCAGCATCTATTGCCCTTCGCTAATTGCCAATAACGAGTAGTAGTTGTTCAAAATATATGGTGTTGGTACTTCCACAGTTATTAGGGACATTTCCCACATGGTGAATGAACCATTTCCAAAACAGGTGGTGTGAGAGTTGGAAGTGGTAGACTTCCCAAGTGCCTGCTGCCTTTTGCCTTTTGGATAGCAGAGTTTGAGGGTTTGAGAGGTGCTGTCAAAGAAGTCTTAGATGAGTTGTTGCCTTGCATTTTGTAAGTGGTCAATAGTGCTACAGTTGCAGTGCGTTGGTGATGGTGTGGTTTAAAGAAGGTGGATTGAAGATGGTGGCTGCTTTGTCTTGGATGCTGTTCAGTCTCTGAAGTGCTGTTGGTACTGCAATCACCCAGGCAAGCTTCTGACTTTGAAATGCTGGGGAGAGAAGAAATGACTTGCAGTACTCAATTTAGAATTCTAAGCCTCTGAACTGCTGCTGTAGCTGCAGCATTTATATATATGGTCAAGTATGGTTTCTGATCAGTGGTCACCCCTAGGATCTTATTAATAAAGAATCGATGAGAGTAATGCTGTTAAGTGTCCAGGAAATGTATTTGGACTCTATTATTGGAATTGTTCATAGTCTGGCAAACATATGGCGTGAATGCTACGTGCCATTTATCAGCCACAGCCTGAATATTATCCAGGTCCTGCTATACATGGGCATGGACTCACATGTGACCGGTAATAGTCTAAACAGTAATAATTAATATGCATCATCGGTGCAGACCTTCCAAAGGTCATTGATAAATTGGCACTAGGATGCTGTCCTAAGGAACTCCTGTTGTGATATCTTGTGGCTGAGATGATTGCCTCCAAAAACCAAAACCTTTGTGCTAGGAATGACTCCAGTAAGTGGTGTGTATTCTCATTGATTTGCATTGACTTCAATTTTACAAGTGACTTTCTCTGAGATGTCAGACATGAGAACAGTAGGCTGTTCGTCCCTTGCTGCATGATTTAGTTAGTTTCTGGCAAATTTGCATCTCAGCTCAATTTTGCACTCCCTTTTCTCTCAATCATCCTTTCATACCCTCACTTGTTTGTAATCTGTCTTTTTCAGCGTGAAAACTCCGACTGACATGGTGTCCACTGTCTCTGAAAGAGAGAATTCCATATTTGTATTCCTGAATTTTGCTGCTTTGTGACTTGGCGCTAATTTTAGAATCGAGTTACTTTGTTTTTGACACCCATCATCCACCTGAGATCATTTCTGTCTCTCACTGTCCTACAAAATCTAACATACAGCAATGTTTGACATGTAAAATGTTTAAACCACCGCTAGTACAATAGAAACAGATGTCTTTGCAATCTTTTACTTGATTTGCTGAAGAAAGATGAATGATGGCCTTTCTAGATGTTAAAGTAATGAAATAAAAAAAAATGAAAATCAGTTTGGAATTGAGGATCTATGATACTTTGGAAAATAGAGGCTGGACATTGTAAATTGTTGTTTGTTTCTTTAATGCTGATGCGTGATTTGTATTCAACATTTAATGTAGTGGTGATCACTCAAAACTGTTTGATATCTTTTCAACTTACTTAAATATACCTGCTTATTGTAAGATGGCAATAGAGGGTTATATCTCAGTCAGGTTAAACAACAACCTGATATAAAGCTTCTGAAATACTAAAATGTTCCAAGGAATGACAGGTACATTATCAGACAACATTTGATACCAAGCCACGTGAGATTTTAGGGCAGCTTTTTATAGTTCAATCAGAAGATGTTGATATCTATCTATGAGTGTTGTTTCAGCTGCATACGTACAGTCATATTGTCATAGAGCTGTACAGCATGGAAACAGGCTCTTCGGTCCAACTTGTCCATGCCAACCAGACAGCTTTAATATAGTCCCATTTACCGGCATTTGGCCTATTTCCCTCCAAACCCTTCCTGTTCTTGTATCCATTCAGATGCCTTGTAACTGTTGTAATTGTATCAGCCTCCACCACTTCCTCTGGAAGCTCATTCCATATATGCACCACCCTCTGCATGAAGAAGTTGCCTTTCAGGACCCTTTTAAATCTTTCCCCTCTCACCTTAAAGTTATGCCCTCTAGCTTGGGGAAAAGACCTTGGCTGTTCACCCTATCTATGCCTGTTATGACTTTATAAACTTCATTAAGGTCTTCCATCAGCTGCCGCCTCCAGGTAAGTGGGGAGTATTCCATCACACTCCTGACTTGTGCCTTGTGGATGGTGGACAGGCTTTAGAAAGTCAGGAGCTGGGTTACTATACAGCTTAGATTTCCTAACCTCTGAACTTGTAACCTCAGTGCTTATATGGCTGCTCCGGTACAGTTTCTGTTCAGTGGCAATCCCAAGAAGCTGATAGTGTGGGATTCAGTGATGGTAATGCCATTCAGCATCAAGAAGCCATGGTTAGATTCTCCCTTGTTGGAAATTGCCATTGTCTGTCACTTGTGTAGCAGAATAGTCACTTGCTGCTCTGTTCCAAAGCCTGGGGATTGACCAGCTATTGCTGCATTTGGATATGGACTGCTTCAGTATCTGAGGAGTCGTAAGTGGTCCTAGATATTGTGCAATCATCAGTGAACATCCCCACTTCTGACATTATGATGGAGGGAAGGTCATTGATGAAGATGGTTGAGCTTACAACACTACCCAAAGGAATACCTGCTGAAATGTCCTGGAGCTGAGATGACTGACCTCGGACAGACACAACCATCTGTATTGTGCCAGGTATGATTCAAACCAGTAGAGTGTTTTCCCCCGATTTCCCGTTGCCTCCAGTTTTGCTAGGCCTGCTTAATATCACACTTGCTTTGATGGCCTTGATGTCAAAGGCAGTCACTCTCTTCACTTCTGGAATTCAGCTCTTTTGTCCATGTTTGGACCATGGTTGTAAAGAGGCCAGGTGCAGAGTGGGCTTGGCAGAATTAAAGCTGTGCGTAAGTGAGCTGGTTGTTGTTGAAAAGGTACCACTTGATAGCACTGTTGTTTTATTTTCCAATACTTTAATGATTGTGTGGTACCTGGCCGGGTTGGACTTGTCCTGTGTTTTTTTTTGTGGATAAGACACAGCTGGGCAATTTTCCACGTTATCAGGTAAATGCCAAAGTTGTAACTGTGCTGCAACAGCTTGGCTAGGGGTGCAGCTAGCTCTGGAGAACAAATCTTTAATACTATTGCTGAAATATTGTCAGGGCCCTTAGCATTTGCAGTACACAAGGCTTTCAGCCATTTCTTGATATCATGGAGTGACTTGAATTGGCTGAAGACTGGCCTCCGTGATGCTGTGGAGTGTAGGGGGATGCTAAGAAGGGTCATCCACATGGTATTTCTGGCTGGAAGTACTAAACATGTTGAAAAACTTGATCGAAGAGTTCAGTTCCAAGGAGTGCCCTAAAGGAGAAGGGTGAAGTAGAGATGTTGAGGGAGGGTAGCTTAGAGTTTAAGATTCAACTGTCTTGAAGCGTGATCACTTCTTATTTTGGAGCAGTTAAAGTCATTTGATGCTGGAGAGGCCAGACCTGAAGGAGTTCAGTATGTCTGAGGATTGTAGGGCAACAAGAGATTCCAGAAATCGAGGATAAGAATTTAAAGTTAAAGAATTGCTTAGCCAGGAGAAAGTGCAGGTCAGTTAGCTCATTGATGATGGGTCAACAAGACATGGAGTTAGTTATAGGCAGCAGAGTTTTGGAGAGTTTATTCTTATGGAGCGAGTATGTGGGAGATCTGTGTGTAGTTCGTGGGAGTAGTCATGTCTCAAAATAACAAAGGCATGAAGGAGAGCTCAGTAGATGAACTGAGCCAGAGAAGAGAATCATATAGTTTTATAGAGGTATGGTTACACCACCATAGTGATGGAGTGAATACGTGGTTGGAAAGTTGTCTCATGGTTAAAAACAACACCAAGGTTACAGACGGGGTCAAATCAAAGATTTAGTCTTGATAATATTTGGTTGGAGGAAATTTCTACTTATCCACTTCAGGAGGTCGGGTAAGTTGTCTGCCAACTTAGAAGCAGAGGAGAGGTCAAGAAAGCTTGTGGGAAGATGGAGTTAGGTGCCATTAGTATAAATGTGAAAACTGATATTTTCTCATGATGTCACCCATTTGGAACAGTAGTTAGATGAAAAGCCACAGGGCCCAAGATTCTGCCTTTGGGAGACATGGTGTGGTAATGAGAAGAGAAATCATTACAAATAATTCTCTAGCAATGCAAGAATGAAGCCAGGTGAGAGCACTCGCACAATGCTGGTTGCAAACGGAGAGTTGATAAAGGACGATTGTGTGGTGAACTATGACAAAGGTTGGAGACTGGTCACTAACAGGATGTAGTTTGCCTCTGTTTGGGGCATGGAAAGAACTTGGTTTTCATTATGGTCCAGTTGCAAATCTTTCTAAAGACATTATCTTTGTCTTTGAAGGATGCTATCATGTCAAATATAGTTTTCATGGATTTGGGAAGTACAAGATTTTCTTTAACTTGTATTTTACGTGACTATTCAACAATAGAAAGCACTTTGATACCTTTTTGTTTCTAATGAGACGTATGTCTCCTGCAAGTCAGTGCTCCTTTTTCCACAGATGGGAAATCGATAGCCTGTTCCTTTTACCCTACTTGGTTTGACTGTTAAAGATTCTGGACACATCTGTCACCCATTGTGCTATTATTATCATAAGAATACATACGGTTTGTCTAAATATATGTTGAAACATGTTGCTTTCTGCATAATAATTGCTTTTCTGACTGGTCATCTACATTCCATCCTCTGTAAACAGAAGTCATTCAAAATTCCCCATGTTGATCATTCCAGTTCACACCAATGCCCTTTGACTTACATTTGTTCCCAGTCCACCAATACCTTCTTTCTCTGAACTGCTCATCTACATGCACATATCCCTCTGTGGTTCACCCTGTTTACCTCTGTAATTTCCTCAGTAAATGCAATCTTCCTCCAAATCTGGATTTGTGCATCCCCCACTTCCTTTGCCCCAGTTGACGATTGTACCTTGAGCTGTCTAGGCTCTAAGCTCTGGAATTCCCTTCATAAATAGCTCTGTCTTTCCCTTGCATCCTATCATTTTAAGATGTTACTTAACTAATCCATTTGTTCCTTACCTCAGCCTCAATTTTCATCAAATTACATGCCTGGGATCACATTTAGAAGCTTTATACATGTAAAATGCCACATTCAATGTTTTGTTTGACTGTCAATGTTTCTTTTAGTGGCATGGTATCAAATGTTAGTTGATCTTTTTTCCGAGGCACCTTGGAATAGTTTACTACATTTAAAGGTGTTATGTACAATGTTGCTATTTTTTCCACTAAAGTCTTCGTTTAGAATAGAATATCCTTTATTGTCACATGTACTTAAGTGCAGGAGTACAGTGAAAGGCTTTAAAATGTCGCCTCCTATGGCACCATCTTAGGTACAAACCTTGGATACAAAAAGAGGAATAAAAAAGAAAACTAGATGTGTTACTTTACAGTGATTCATAGAAGAAGTTAGAAATAAGACATAGTTAAAAGGATAGTTGTTACAGTCATATAAACAGATTACACATAAACATTACATTACAGCAGCTGAGTGCAGGGGCTTCCACATGTGGAAGACCCCAGTCCAACAACCCGCTCCACACCAAGCCTCCAGTCCTCTCCGCACCGGCTTTCAGCTGCTCCAAGGTACGTTTTCTCAGGACTCGCTTCCCCCTCGCCCCGCCCCGCGACTCGCTACTCCCCCTCCCCCGGGCTCCACTCCTGGACTTATTAGCTCCTCCATTCCCCTCTGGGTAAGTCAAAATTATTAATTGCGAAATAAAGGAGGAAGAAGGGGGGGAAAAAAAGGAGGAAAAAAGAAACAGAAAAGAAGGGGTGGAGTAGAGGAGCTGTGGCTGGAGCCTCTTACTCCATGGCTTAAATTTACTCAGAACACTAAAACATATTGCTTTAATTACTACTAAAATGTGACCTTGCTTACACATCTAGCAGCATAAAGATCTTGAAAAATTGGGATGTACAGAATAGCTTGTTAATTGGTTCAATGCATTTTCAGTTACTTGGCATTAGTAATTACTCACTGGATCCTTGAATTTGTTAGAATGACCTGATTACTGTTCAATCCCTTTAACCTCCAAACTGCAATGATTTGCCAGAATTTAATGAACAGTAAATTGACTGATTTCACTTATGGCCTTAGTTGTTCCAAAATTGTTTGAGCAGTTAAATTGCAGGACATCCATATTATTATGTTTGCATCATGAGTGTGGTTGAAACTTTTTAAAATGTATGGATCCTATTAAAAGGAATAAGCCATATTAATGGGAGAGATTTATGTGATTAAAGCAGTACACACATCAATTAAGTGTTAGTCAGTAATTGTATTTCTAAAATAAATTCTTGAGAGATCAAAACACAGCAAGAGGCCAGCTTTAGATGATCAACATGTATGCTGATTATTAATACTATGGTCGTAGTTTGCTGGCCAGACAATATTTTGTTTATTAAACTTTATGATGACTGTTACAACTCTGAAATAGTAAGTTTTGTGCTATCTCTTACAATGAGATTGAATAAAGTTGGGAATTCTCAGTTTGTTTTGTATCTGGTTGGCAAAAAATGCTGGCTTGAGCTTCATTTTTCAATCCTACTGACTCAATGAGGATTAGTGCCACTTTTGATCTCATATGAACACAAGCATTTACCATTTACAGCATCATGTTGATCTTGTCATTTTCAAACACAGGAACAAAAACAGAAGTTGCTGGAAAAGCTCAGCAAGTCTGGCAGCATCAGTGAAGAAAAAAATCAGAGTTAACGTTTCGTGTCCAGTGACCCTTCCTCCGAACTGATGGTAGCTAGGAAAACCAATGTTTATATGCAGAAGGTAGGGAAGGGGAGGTGTCAGGGAGTAAACGATAGGCTGAAGGATAGAGCCTGGAGAGAAAGAGAGAGAGAGAGAGCAGTTGGATAGACAAAGGAGTTGATAACAGGAGTGGCTAGAAGGGGGAATAGCTGTTAATGGGGACTGTTAGTGACTAACAACAGGTGTAATGGCAGGCTATGTGATAACAAGGCCTGGTGAGTGGGGTAGGGGGCTGGAACGTGGGAGAGTTTAGGCCCTAACATTATTGAACTCTATCAAGTCCGGACGGCTGCAGGGTCCCCAAGCGCAAAATGAGGTGTTCTTCCAACTTGCGTTGAGCTTCACTGGAACACTGCAGCAAGCCAGAGACACAGATGTTGGGTAGGGAGCAGGGTGGTGTGTTAAAAAGGCAGGTAACAGGTAGCTCATGGTCTTCTTTGCAAGCAGAACATAGATGTTCTGCGAAGCAGTCACCCAGCCTATGCTTTGTTTCCCCAGTGTAGAGGAGACCACATTATGAGCGGCGAATGCAGTAGACTAGATTCTGGGAAGTGCAGGTGAAGTGTTGCTTCACCTGGAAGGTATGTTTGGGCCCATGGATACTGGGGAGGGAGGAGGTAAATGGGCAGGTGTTGCACCTTCGCTGGACGCAGGGGAAAGTGCTGTGGGGGTATGTTGGGAGTGGACGAAGAGTGGACCAGGGTCATTTTCAAATTTCGGTTCAGTCATCCAGTAATGCCTGCTCTTGGCTCACCAGCTTTTTATTTTGGCTGATGGATGTGCACTTAGCAAGTCAAATGTTTCTGTTCACCTCTTGATCTTCAACAATGAAGACTCCTAGGAGAAATGCATTGTGATATTATAAATATATAGTAACCTGAATCTTTTCAGATCAGGCTATGTCTGTAATCTAATCACAAAACATAATCACAACCTCTCCAGAGCACATTCTAATGTTTTTAATCCTTCTCCTCACACAGATCAGGGTTGTCTTTAACTTTGTTCCTGGAGTTAAAAGCTTTCATGTGTTAGTCCCCTTATAGTTTTGCCAGTCTGCCTTTTCACATGTGCACAACATCAACGTCCCATTGCCTTGGCAAGTTACTGCAGCACATCTTATAGGTCACTTTAAACAATATAAGGATAAAAGTGATACTGCAGCCATACAGTTTGGCTATTGCAAATTTTATGAAAGTAAACCGTTTACAGAACATTTCTGCTTTAAAATCTCTAACTTGAAATACAAACCTGTAAATTAAGTTTTAAAAGTCCATTCATAATGGAAGTCGCAGCTGATAACCGTGTTATATTGGACAATTTCAAAGTCTATTGAATTCTGTTACCTTGGCATTTAGAATTTGATCGACCCTTGGATACTGCACTTGTTTTAAAGGTGTGGGAATTCAAAGCTTCTAGGGGAGCAAAAGACAGAAAAGGATCTCAAGTTGCTAACTTCTGTGCCTCACTGAACAATGTCTCATTTCAAATTAACATGCCTCTCTTTAAGTTTTTGATTCTGATAAAGGCAAGTTGTAAAAGCCATTTTGTGCAAAGACCCCCATGTATAACACTGGGACATTAGGATGGAGAAGGTTATCTGGAGCAGGGTCTCACAAAGAGGGAAGTCACACATAAATATAAACAAGGAATAAGCCATTTGACTCCTGAGCCTGCTTCGCCATTCTACAAGATGGTGACTCATCTGATTGTAACCACAAATGTATATTTCCACCTTCTCCTGATCACTTTTCACCTCCTGGTTTAACAGCAGTCCATTTACATCTGCTTTAAAAATATTTGAGGACTCTGCTTATTCAGGAAGAGTTTTCCAAAACTTGCAAACCCCTGAGGAAAAACTCTTCTTGTCATAGTGTTGGGGAAGGCATTAGGCAAGAAGTTAGAGATGCAAACAGTAAAGGTACAGCTATAATTATGGACAATTTTAATTCACATATAGGTTGGGCAAATTAAATCAGTAACAATTTGTAAAGGAAGAACTACTGGTGTGTATAGGATGGTTTTCTGGATCAACACATTGAGGAACCAATTTCTGAATAGGCCATCCTAGACTGAATATTTGTATAACAAGAAGAAATAATTGGCAGTCTAGCTGTGTGAGGCCCCTTGGGGAAGGTGATGTATTTGACTTTGGGACTAGGGTCCTGAATCTAAACAAAGGAAATTACAATGGTATGAAGTACGAGCTGGCTATGATAAATTGGGGAGCATTATTTAAAGAGATGATGGTAAGTAGGCAATGACAAACATTTAAAAAGTGCATCGAGGAACTGCAACAATTGTTCCTTCCTGTCTGGCACAAAAACAAAATGGGTAAGGTTACCTGACTGTAGCTAACAAGAGAAATTAAGGATAGTATTTAGATCTAAGGAAGGGCATACAAACTGGCCAATAAATGCAACATATTTCAGCAAAAGAAGACAGAAGGATTAATTAAGAGTGAGAAAAGAGAACACAAGACTAAGATTGCAGGGAACATGCAAACTGAAAAAGCTTTTATAGGTATGTGAAAAAAAAACATTAGTCAAGATAATCAGAAACAGTGGAGGTTCTGCCAGGGAACAAAGAGATGGCAGAACAATTAAATATATAATTTGGTTCTGTCTTCACAGAGGAGGACACAAATAGCATCCCAAAAATGTTGAGGAATCGAGGGTCGAGAGAGAGAGAGAGAGAGAGAGAGAGACAGAGACAGATAGATTGAAAGGAATCAGAAACAAAAACAGAAATTGCTGGAAAAGCTCAATAGGTCTGGCAGCATCTGTGGAGAGAAGTCAGAGTTGATGTTTCAGGATGAGTGACCCTTCTCCAGCAGGCAATGAAGACAGCAAATGGTATGTTGGCCTTCATAGTGACAGGACTCAAGTACAGGAGCAGGAATGTCATGCTGCAATTATACAGGGTCTTGGTCAGACCACACCTGTAGTGTATTGTGTGCAGTTTTGGTCTCTATCTGTAGGAGGATATTCTGGGTATGGAGGCAGTGCAAACAAGACTGGCTCCTGAGATGGCTGGACGAATTATATGCAGAGAGACTGGATCACTAACTGCTTTATTCACTGCCGTTTAGAAGAATGAGTGGGGATCTTAGCCTATCAGATTCTAACAGGACTAGACCAGGTAAATGCAAGAATGTTCAGGATGACTGGGGAGTCAGGAGCCAGGGGTCACAATTTAAGGATACAGAGGAGATGAGAAATTCCTTCACCCGGAGAGTAGTAAGCTTGTTGAATTCTGTACCTCAAAAAGCGGTTAAGGCCTAAACATTGAATGTTTACAAGAAAGAGATTGATACCGTTGTTGGGGTTAAAGGAATATGGAGAGAAAGCAGGAACATGGTACTGAGTTGGATGGTCAGCCTTGATGATATTGGATGGCAGAGCAAGCTTGAAGAGCCGAATGGCCTATTCATCCTCCCCCTCCTCCTATCCTCTGTTTCTCTGTATTAAGCATGGACCAATTGGCTAAGTTGCCTTCTGTGCTGTCGTCAAAATAGCAGAGGTAAATGATGTGGAATGGTAATGGTGGTGGGTGTGTATGGAGGGGAAGGCAAGAAATGCTGGGACAGAGAAAACAACGTCCGATAGAGAACCAGGGAAGGAAAATAAAATATGCAAAGGCAGAATATTGCTCCAGTGCAGCAATAAGCAGGAAAATTAGTGAATTAACAGGAGCAAAACAGAGAAAAATTACAGTAGATCATATATTTAAAGTTTTCTGTTGGCAATGCCTTAGGTTCAATGATATGTTGCAGCATATACTACTGGGCAGTAAATATAGAATTCCATCATTAGACTTAAAATTGCCTGGACGCTAACAACATTAAGGGAAACGTGCAAACTGCATTTTTATGTGAGTAATACTATGGGATGGCCATTAATGCATTTTGCTTTGAATGAAACTTCTTTATAAGGAGATGCATGAGTGTGACCTGGAGACCATTCTATTTTCTGTGGAAATGCATGGCACCACTTTAGAAATCCCCGTATCTCTGATTGAGAACTCAATGCTATGAATGATTAAGCCCATTTGCTCATACTCCATGACATTCCAAGTTATTCCTTCATCTCATTTTGCTTTGTGCAAAGTGCTCAAAAACAGTGAGATATTTTGAAAGGAGTTTGTGAATTGTAAGCCGTGAGTTTTACTTCTGTTATATGCTTATGTATTATTTGCATTTCAAATCATAGGGTGTATTCCATCCTATACATTTAGACAGAGTTTCTTGAACCTCATATTAGCATTTAATATGTAATTTCCCTCATGTCTATTCAGTAGAGCTCAAATACTGAATTTGATCCAATATGACATCGAGTATACACTGTTTTTTGTTGCTCAGTCCAGACAAAACAGTAAAAGGAAACTCATGTTCTTAATTGAAATGAGGCATACTTCACAGCAATCAGTCGCTATTAATCTTCTGTGTTCCCTGACAAATTTGAAGAATTCTAACAGTTGTAATATTAATTTGAAACTTTATAGGTTGGATTAGTCTGAAGGCAGTACCACCCAAAGTTAACTCTCAGCCGAATCGGAGACCGTGAATCTCCAATGTTATGTGCAGATTTAGAGCAGAGATACAACAGTCAGGAATGCAGTTAAGCCAAAAAGTGCAGTCAGTTCTTTTGTGCAGTGATCATTCAAAGTTTTGTGTATTTCCTATGACTGTGTTAACTGTTGAGACAAACTGTATGATTTTAACAACCATTTTATACAACAAACTTCAAGCTTCATTTTCATCAGAGGCCTAAATATTTTTATGATTGTTATAAAATATTGTTCTTAAATAATCAGATGGTCATTAAAAAATCTGAGCATGTTCATTTTAAAGAAAAAAGTAATGGAATGCAGAGTGCAAACAGTGACTTGTTGAATAGGCACAAACAAAAATTAAAAGAACTACTTTTCCAGGTGGTGGAAAAAAGTTGAATGGAAATGGGATAAGAAAAACAGCTGACATTTCTCTCAGGAAACCACAAAAGCTGCCTGAATTCTTGCTGTGTGTACGCTGTGAAGCTGCTGAGCTAAAGAAGAAAAGACCATTCTGCACCGAATTAGTCTGGAGAAAAAGTACTCTTGAGGCTGATGTAGGATTTCCTGTTATTGTTAGATGTTAAAAAGAGCTAGGTGATCCTGATTGTGTTAACAGAAAGATTTCTGCAATAACAGTTGAATAAAACTCAACACTTTTTTCCATATGTCAAACAGTTTTACGCAATGGTGTCTGTACTTCAAACAATCAAGCATTTCAGCATTGTGCGCTCATAATAGGACTGGACAGCAGATACTGCAATCTGCAAAGAGCTAAACCACTTTCAAATTGTAGAATCACCTTTGACTGAAAGGATGGCAAAGTGATTTAAATCTCCTCTACACATTTTTGACTAGAACTGAAATGAGGTTAAACAGGTACTGGGTCCTCTTTAGGAAGATAGACATTCTTTACACATGTGTGGCGTTGAGTGTTGGCAGCTTGAGAGAAAATGATTTGAAGATGTTATGTGTGATTCAGCTATATGCTATCTAGCTGGTTTTATTGGCTAGTGATCAGTGACTCATTCTAATTATATTTCTTTTTTGAATCAAGCTGCCTAATTCTGGGTTACACCCAAAACGGGGAAGTTGTAACCTTGGAAATGAAGAATTGGTGTCACGTGCCTCAGTTATTGACCACAACAATCAGTGGAGCACTAATTGATGTGCTGACAAACAAATGTGTGAAGGAATATTGATTTAACATTTGGAATTATGGACAGTTGTTGAAAACAAAAGGAGGCTATGCTGCAGCTGTATAGGGTCCAGGTGAGGCCACACCTGGAGTACTGTGTGCAGTTTTGGTCTCCTTACTTGAGAAGGGATATACTAGCACTGGAGGGGGTGCAGAGGAGATTCACTCGGTTGATTCCAGAGTTGAGAACGTTGGATTATGAGGAGAGACTGAGTAGACTGGGCTTATACTCATTGGAATTCAGAAGAATGAGGGGAGATCTTACAGAAACATATAAGATTATGAAGGGAATAGATAAGGTGGAGGTAGGGAGGTTGTTTCCACTAGCAGATGAAACTAGGACTTGGGGGCATAGCCTCAAAATAAAGGGAAGCAGATGTAGGACTGAGGTCAGGAGGAACTTCTTCACCCAAAGGGTTGTGAATCTGTGGAATTCCCTGCCCAGTGAAGCGGTTGAAGCTACCTCGCCGAATGTGTTTAAGGCAAGGCTAGATAAATTTTTGAACAGTGAAGGAATTAAGGGTTATGGTGTGCAGGTGGGTAAGTGGAGCTGAGTCTCAAAAAGATCAGCCATGATCTTATTGAATGGCGGGGCAGGCTCGAGGGGCCGGATGGCCTACTCCTGCTCCTAGTTCTTATGTTCTTATGTTCTAAAATTGGGGTCCATTTATAATGGAACTTTCTTGATATTTACTGTGTAACATGAGATACTATTTAACTACTATTACAGCAGGAAGTAACTTTCCAAATTTCCATCATACGAAAACAAAAGGGAAGGATCACAAAATCACTGAGGTAATGATGCAGACAAACAATGCTTTCTGAGCACAATTTACCATCAATGTGTGCCAAATTATAGATTAATTGTTTGGGAAGATACATTTTTGATTTTATAAAGAATGGTAACCTAACTTTCGGATGAAGGTTGGCAGGGGGACAACAGTTATTCTGACATTGGTAAACAGAGATTAGAAAGGTGAACAATAATTTGATGACTGAAATCTACACTAAGGTATATCAGTCAGTGTAGGTGGTGGTGGAGTGGGAGGGATGTGAATTTAGGGGAATGAGCAACAATCTTCTTGGGAGAAGACCAGGAGCTCCCCTTCATCAGCCCAGGAAAGAGCGAAGATTGTAGCTACCAAAAACTGTAGGACATAAGAGACAAACACTCCATCACTTCAGGGGTTAGCTGCCCCATCTCCTCCACTCTACAGAATGACTTGGAATTGGGAAAATGTCACATCATATATTTCCTTTCTTTGTCTAAATAATCGATGTATCATATTAATAATTAATATCTGAAAATTACTTACAAATAGTCAACAGTCTATATTAGCTAACTGTGATCACAAACCCCTAAAAATACTTCTCTTATGCATTTTGAACTGGTTATGAAAGATCTCTTTTTTTGGAATTTTGGACTATAGCTTTGTCAGTGTACACTTTGATTAGTCAAGATATTAGCCCCCGCATGCAACTTCAGATACTAGTTCATTATAATTATGATGTTATATGTTATATGAAAGTCTAAAAACTATATTTTTCAGAAGATGCTTTGGTAAGTCAGCAAAGGTAGAAGTTTTGTATGGCATAAAATTAGGTATCCAAATGATAAAAGATATGAATTATAATAAAGTTTCAGCATTTATTCCAAGTGCTCAGAATATGTTATTGGTCTAAAGGCTGAGTTGATTATATCAAATAGCAGTGTATATCATAATGTTGTGACTGGGCCTGCAAACTACTTACAGAAATCACTTGGTTTCTTGAATGATTGTGTTTCATAACTTACAATATATTTTACAGTTTTAAATAAACTAACTGAGTTAACCAATCCCTGACACTCAACTGATATTTGACCATTATTATTGTTACAGCACTTTCTAATTCAGAACTCTGGGTTATTTTTCCATTCAGCATGAGAAGAAAACTGGCGATGTTAGATTACTTATCTGTTGTATTCTCTAGTATGTCAACAGAAAGGAATATCAAACTGCTTTCATAAAATGTTGTTGAATCAGGGTAGAAGTAATACTCACAATGACCAAAACACATCTTAATGTAAATACTTCTGCTAAGTTCCTTACCTGTTGAAAGGAAAGATGTCATTCAAAGTTATGACTAGAGATTTGATGAGGTCAGCTAGTAAATAGTTTCTACTTGGCCAGTCAATAACTAGAGGGCACAAATGTAAAATTAACAAAAGAAAAAGGAACCATTATGAACAAAGAAATTGTTCAGAGGACTATTTAGATGTGAGATGTCCAATAACAAACAATGGCTTCAGCAGAATCCATAATAACCTTTTAAAAATGAAGTGCACATTTAATAGGTTTTGGGAAATCATAGAACAACATCACAGAATGCTGTTTGTAGCTTTACTGCATTCAGTGTAATTAATTCCCATTCCCCTGGTTTCTGCCCCATGAATTTCAGTGGATTAATGTTATGAAGTTGTTGGCACAACCAGATAGACCAAAAGACTTCCTTTGGCTCTGTCAAATTTGGTGATCTTTCAAAAGAAAATAGTAAGGTATTTCTTTCTCTAGCTCCCATCTGGAGTGTTATTATTCATGTTTCATTTCAACTTTTCATAGAATTTCATGCACAGAATGGATATTGTGTTGCTCATTTGGATCTCTAACTGTAACATACTGTTTTGATTTTGAAGCCTATATGTGGTGCCCTCTTATCTTTATCCTAATTGCTGCCCTTAGCACATTAACTGGAACAGTTAAATTAATTCTTATGTACAAACTTGCAATTGCTTGTCGTTTTGGTACATAGTTATGTAATTGTCAGGTCAGTGTTTGTATGGAATTAGCATGGAAGTATGTCCAGCAATGAGTGAATACACAGGTTAGGGAAGCTGGTAGGATGAAGATAATGTCACACGATTAGTGACCACAGCTAATGTTCTATGGCAATGGGCTCAAATCCCTCCCTGGCAGTTAATGGGATTAGAATTCAATTAATTTTTTTTCTATTCATTTGTGGGATGTGGGCATTACTCGCTGGCCAGCATTTCTTGCCCATTCCTAATTCCCCTTGAGAAGGTGGTGGTGAGCTACCTTCTTGAACCGCTGAAGTTCACCTGCTGTGGGTTGACCCACAATGCTATTAAGGAGGGAATTCTAGGATTTTGACCCAGCGACAGTGAAGGAACAGTGATATATTTCCAAGTCAGGATGGTGAGTGGCTTGGAGGGGAACTTGATGGTGGTGGTGTTCCCATATGTCTGATGCCCTTGTTCTTCTAGATGGAAGTGGCCATGGGTTTGGAAGGTGCTGTATGAGGATCTTTGGTGAATTTCTGCAGTGCATCTTATAGATAGTACACACTGCTGCTACTGAGCGTCGGTGGTGGAGGGAGTGGATGCTTGTGGATGTAGTGCCAATCAGCAGGCTGCTTTGTTCTGGATGGTATCAAGTTTCTTGAATGTTGTTGGGCTGCAGTCATCCAGGCCAGTGGGGAGTATTCCTTCACACTCGTGACTTGTGACTTGCGCCTTGTAGATGGCGGACAGGCTTTGAGGAGTCAGGAGGTGAGTTAATTGCCACAGTATTCCTAGCTTCTGGCCTGCTCTTGTAGCCAGTGTTAATGTGGTGAGTCCAGTTGTAATCAATGATAACACCCAGGATGTTGATAGTGGGAGATTCAGTGATGGTAACATCATTGAATGTCAAGGGACGGGGGATAAATTGTCTCTTATTGGTGATGGTCACACTGGCATTTGTGTGCCGCAAATGTTGCTTGCCACTTGTCAGCCCAAGCCTGGATATTGTCCAGATCTTGTTGCATTTGAACACGGACTGCTTCAGTATCTGCGGAGTCACGAATGGTGCTGAACATTGTACAATCATTGGCGAATATCTCCACTTCTGATTTTATGATAGAGGGAAGGTCATTGATGAAGCAGCTGAAGATGGTTGGGCCTAGGACACTACCCATGGATGTCCTGGAGCTGAAATGATCGACCTCCAACAACCACAGCCACCTTCCTATGTGTCAGGTATGACTCCAACCACCAGAGAGTTTGCCCCGATACCCATTGATTCCAGTTTTGCTAGTGCCCTTTGATGCCACATTCAGTCGAATGCAGCCTTGATATCAAGGGCTGTCACTCTCACCTCACCTCTGGAAGTCAGCTCTTTTGTCCATGTTTGAACCAAGGCTGTAATGAGGTCAGGAGCTGAGTGGCCCTGGCAGAACCCAAACTGGGTGTCACTGAGCAGATTATTTCTGAGCAGGTGCTGCTTGATAGCACAGTTGATGACACCTTCCATCACTTTACTGATGATCGAGAGTAGACTGATGGGGCGGTAAATTGCCGGGTTGGATTTGTCCTGCTTTTTGTGTACAGGACATACTTGGGCAATTTCCACATTGTTGGGTGGCTACCTGTGTTGTAGCTGTACTGGAACAGCTTGGCTAGGGAAGGGGCAAGTTCTGGAGCACAAGTCTTCAGTACGATTTCCGGAATGTTGTCAGGACCCGTAGCCTTTGCAGTATTGAGTGTCTCCAACCCTGTCTTGATGTCATGTGGTGTGAACTGAATTGGCTGAAGTCTGGTATCTGTCATGCTGGGCACCACTGGAGGATGCTGAGATGGGTCATCCACACAGCACTTCTGGCTGAAGATTGCTGCGAATGCTTCAGCCTTAACTTTTGCACTGATGTGCTGGGCTCTTCCATCATTGAGGATGGGGATATTTGTGGAGCCTCCTTCTCCAGTGAGTTGTTTAATTGTCCACCACCATTCACAACTGAGTGTGGCAGGACTGCAGAGCTTAGATCTGATCCGTTGGTTGTGGATCACTTAGCTCTGTCTATCACTTGCTGCTTTCACAGTTTGGCGTGCAAGTAGTCCTGTGTGGTACCTTCACCAGGTTGATACCTCATCTTCAGGTCTGCCTGATGCTGCTCCTGGCATGCCCTGCTGCTCTCTCCATTGAACCAGGGTTGATCCCCTGTCTTGATGCTAATGGTTGAGTGTGGGATATGCTGGCCCATGAGGTTACAATTCTGCTACTGTTGATGGCCCACTGCGCCTCATGGATGCCAAGTTTTGAGTTGCTAGATCTGTGCGAAGTCTGTCCCATTTAGCACAGTGATAGTGTCACACAACACGATGGAAGTTATTCTCAATGTGAAGGCGGGACTTCTTCTCCACAAGGATTGTGCAATGGTCACTCTTACCGATACTGTCATGGATAGATGTAACTGTAGCTGGCAGATTATTAAGAATGAGATCAAGTATGTTTTTCCCTCTTGTTGGTTCCCTCACCACCTGCCTAGCAGCCATGTCCTTTTGGACCCGACCAGCTCGATCAGTAGTACTGCTGCCGAGCCACTCTTGGTGGTGGACATTTGAAATCCCCCACCCAGAGTACATTTTGTGTCTTTGACATCCTCAGTGCTTCCTCTAAGTGTTGTTCAACACACGAGTACTGACACATCAGCTGAGGGAGGACAGTACATGATAATCAGCAGGAGCTTTCCTTCTCCATGTTTAACCTGAAGCTATGAGACTTCATGGGGTCTGGCGTCAATGCTGAGGGCTCCTAGAGCAGCTCTCTCCCAAATGTGTACCACTGTGCCGCCCCCTCTGCTGGTTGTGTCCTGCTGGTGAGACAGGACATATCCAGGGACGGTGATGGTGGTGTCTGGAACGTTGTCTGTAAGGTATGATTTTGTGAGTATAACTATGTCAGGCTGTTGCTTGACTAGTCTGTGAGACAGCTCTCCCAATTTTGGCACTAACCCCCAGATGTTAGTGAGGAGGACTTTGCAGGGTTGACAGGGCTGTTTCTGCTGTTTGTCTTTTCTGGTGTCCAGGTTGATGCCAGGTGATCCGTTTGGTTTCATTTCTTTGAGACTTTGTAGCGATTGGTACAACTGAGTGGCTTGCTAGACCATTTCAGAGGGCAGTTGAGAGTCAACCACATTGCTGTGGTCTGGAGTCACATGTAGGCCAGACCAGGTAAGGGTGGCAGATTTCCTTCCCTGAAGGACATTTGTGAACCAGATGGGTTTTTCCAACAATTGTCAATGATTTCATGGTGATCAGTAGATTTTTAATTCCAGACTTTCTTTTTAATTATTGAATTCCAATTCCATCATCTGCCATGGGAGGATTTGAACCAGGGTCCCCAGAACTTTAGCTGGGTTTCTGGATTAATAGTCTAGCAAAAATACCACTAGACCATCACCTACCCTAATTTATTAGAAGTAAATCAGTAATAATGACCATTGTGGTAAAAACCCATCTGGTTCTCTAATGCCTTTTTAAGAAATGAAACCTGTTCTCTTTACCTGATTTGGCCTACATGTGCCTCCAGCCCCACAGCAATGTACTTGATTCTTAACTGGATAATTAGCAACAGCCAACAAATGCAAGCTTTTCCAGTAATTCCCACGTCCCTGAAAGATTATAAAAGCGGTTACAGGGCACTACCAGTGAAGGGAGGATTAATGTCAGAGGAACATTATTTTATGGAACAGAGACAGAAATTGCTGGCAAATCTGAGCAGGGATGCCAGCATCTGTGTTGAGAATTCAGAAATAACGTTTCAGGTTCAGTGACCCTCCTTCAGAAAGATTTTCTGAAGAGTATTTAACGAGGAAAATCCGAAAGGTAGGAAATCAACTTGTGGAAGGGGGTGGGGGGGAGGAATCAGTAGCTCCGTTGCTGGGGTAAGGTTATAAGTTGACTTGCAAACATGAGAATGTTACATAGGAATCGATTTTACCTATTCACTTGTGGGACTTGGGTGTCGCTGCCTAACCAGCATTTATTGCCCATCTCTCGTTGCCCTTGAGAGGGTGGTACTGAGCTGCCTTGTTGAACCGCTGCAGTCCACCTGCTGTGGGTTGACCCACACCAACCTGAGGGAGGCAATTCCAGGATTTTGAACCAGTGATGGTTAAGGAATGACAATATATCTTCAAGTCAGGAGGGTGAGGGGCTTGGAGGGGATCCTCAAGTTGGTGGCATTCCCATGTATCTGCTTCCCTTGTCCTTCTAGGAAATAACTCTGGATGTAGTTTTCAAATTGTAATCTTATGTACATTTTATAATAGCGCATCTATTTTGGTTTGCTCTCAATTAAATAATGAGGATGTCATTTTGGTAGAGGCACCTGTTTGTGTAATTTGAGCAGGTAATTAAAAACTGGAAAGTAGATAGTCAATGATTTAAAATATTCTTAGCAAATGTTAACCGTAATTCTCGGCATGGGATGCAAGGAAGCTAGCAAAGTAGAATACTTAAATATGGTTGAAATTGGATATAGCGTGCACATTTGTAACCACTTTAATATCTTGCATACTTTTGGTTGCGTGTTGTAACCATTACCAGATGGTTCCTAATTCTTGGAATCCTTAGTAGCATGTTGGTATTGTGTGATGGTAATTGGAAAGCTGAATACTTCAAATAGTATTCCAGTATGCATTGAATATTTATCGAATGCTTGAGTGGGAATGCCAGTAGAAATTGCAGTATTGAGTCTTAAGTCTTAACATTGTAATGTTTAAGTTTTAAATTATTTGTGAAAAAGAACAAGCAGTTGGAGATGATGTCAAATGGGATGAGAATGGAGCTGGCACACAGGTTAATTGGAACCAAAGATTGGTAGTTCGATCTGTAATTGAACAGTAAGCTCCCTTTATGAGGAGGCGGTTCAGTACAGTTGAGACATGTTGGTATGAAGCGGGGGTGGGGGGTGGTAAGAAAAATCAACCCAGAGCTCCCTAGATGCCAAAAGAGACAGAAGGTAAGAGGAAACAGAAAAAAATGTGCATATGACATAAGTATGAGCCAGACTCAACATAAACATTTCAGAGGGGATGTAAAAGAAGTAGAAGCAATGAGAGAGCATGCATAGGGACTGACAACTAACATAAAATGGAATTTTAATATTTTAAAACTTCTATAAACAAATAAATGATAAAAGGAGAAGTGGCACAGATTAGGACCAAAAGGGGATTTACACATAGAGACAAAATCATGTCCAAAGTACTAAATGATGTCCTTGGGCACATATGTTTCCTTGATAAAGACAGATTCGAAACCATAGTGAAAAAGCAGACAGATGAGACACTAGATGGGCTTAAAATTTGTAAAGAGAACATACATAAGAACATAAGAACATAAGAACTAGGAGCAGGAGTAGGCCATCCGGCCCTTCGAGCCTGCCCCGCCATTTAATAAGATCATGGCTGATCTTTTTGAGACTCGGCTCCACTTACCCACCTGCACACCATAACCCTTAATTCCTTTACTGTTCAAAAGTTTATCTAGCCTTGCCTTAAACACATTCGGCGAGGTAGCTTCAACCGCTTCACTGGGCAGGGAATTCCACAGATTCACAACCCTTTGGGTGAAGAAGTTCCTCCTGACCTCAGTCCTACATCTGCTTCCCTTTATTTTGAGGCTATGCCCCCAAGTCCTAGTTTCACCTGCTAGTGGAAACAACCTCCCTATCTCCATCTTATCTATTCCCTTCATAATCTTATGTTTCTATAAGATCTCCCCTCATTCTTCTGAATTCCAATGAGTATAATCCCAGTCTACTCAGTCTCTCCTCATAATCCAACGTTCTCAACTCTGGAATCAACCGAGTGAATCTCCTCTGCACCCCCTCCAGTATATCTCTTCTCAAGTAAGGAGACCAAAGAGACCAAGAAGTCTTGGAAACTGTAGCAGTACTTAAGTTCATAAGGTTAGATGAGATGTATCTGAAGAGACTGAGAGATGTATGAGTGGAAGTTGTGGAGATATTCACCATAATTACTCATAATCACCATAATTTAGATAGAGGAGGGGTGCCAGAGGCGTAGAGAATTACAATTGTTATACCCTTGCTTAAAGTAGCTAAATGAATAAACCCAGTAACTTGAGTTTGGTTAAAAAAAGTTATTACAGATGATAATGTGGACAAAATTAGATGTAACTTGGACAAATGTGGCTTCATTGAGCAAAGCCAGCATGAATTTGTTGAGGACAAATTGTGTTTAGCTGATTTGGTTGAGTTGAAGCTTATGGGGAGAAAAGGGTCAATTATGGTAGGTGGTAATGAACCACTTTCTTAAACTGCTGCATCTGTATGGTCAAAGTGTTTATCCAGTGTATAACTTTTCTTTCATGCTTTTGACACCTTTCAATGTCTTGCTAAGTCATTTCAGGGGACTGCTAAGAGTCACATTTATGCCAGGCCATGTAAAAACAGCAAATTGCCTCTCCAAAGGGCATTTGTGAATACAATGGGCTTTTTACAAAAATCTGTAGTTTCATGATCATTATTAATGAGGTCTATATTTTTATCCTAGATTTATTAATTACTTGAATTTAAATTCTCCTAACTGGTATTTGACATCATGGTTCTAGGTCACTTGTTCAGGCCTTTGGATGTTACTGTTAATTTGTGCTTTCTGGTAGTTGAAGTACATTCTCTTTTTAATTGATGAATCCCCAAATGTGTTTTAGAGTACATTTCTATGTTTAATTTAGAATAACAGTATAACATCGGAATTGAGGAGCAAACTCCAACATGAACTTACATAAAACATTCTCTGTGTATCATAGACTGATCAAATGATGTTTCATCCTGTCATGCATATTAAACCACTGGATATTGAAAGAAAGAATTGGTTCTTTTTATATGATATCTAATGGTGTGACAAATATCTTGAAGAGTTTGGATTATCATGTGAAATGAAGCATCTGTTATCTGGGGACACAACAGTAAAATAGCAGGCTTGCAATAAACAGCTGGATATTTCAACAGGACTGCCCCTATCAAGAAGCATTTAAGCAAATAATTGTGGCAGAAACTCAACTCAACAGAACTGTACTGGAAAGAGATTAGATGAATTTCTATGCAAGTAGAAAGGAGGAGATGTAATTCACTCGTGCATAGGGAGTAACTGATAAATTGATGTTTTAGGATAGATGCATTTTTATCATTCATATTTACATAAAAAAGGCAAACATCTTTCACTCTTGAGAAAAATGCCATTTTGAAACTCTAAATCAATTGCTTTCTCCCTGCTGTCTTTGCTAAATTGTGCTCATTCATGCTACTTAGACATTGCTGAATCAGTTTAATAATCATGTTGATTTCCAATCTGAATTTGCTGTTCATAGCACTCTGAGGAAAATCCTGAATTTGTCGGTGCTCTTTTTACCTTTCACACTCCTGTTTCAAAAGTACTTCACTGGCTGTGAGGCGCTTTGAGGTGACCTAGGATCTTGAAATACACTGTATAAACACACAACTTTTGTATACTAGGAATACATATAACTATATGATTTAAATACGAACTCACCTGAATGGGAACAATGGTGAAAGGGTACTGCTCAACAACATTGGTGGGATGAGATATCAGCAATTAGTGTCAAGCTAATAAGGATACTGCCAAATCTATAGGAATATTTCTTAAATACATGCTCTTCCTTTAGTTTTCACTTTCTAACACTACTATTGCAACTACAGCAACTATGTGATGTCAATTATATCCTTTACACAAGTCCCTAGTCAGTACTACTCAATCTGTAATTGCAGTGCACACACAGTAATTTGGGAAGATAAGGTTTTCAAAACATCAATTGGGAATGTGAAGCACAGGCAAGATTTCTGACCAGTAACTAGGCTATGCTACTTCTGAAGTTGTGACCACCAATGGATAAGAAGTAATTGTTATCAAGGGACCAGAATTTGATGAGTAAGGATAGCTAGAAGGTTGTAGATGCTGGAAGAGATGATAGCGACAGTGATGAGATAGGCCATGGTGGGATTTAAGAGCAAGGGGGAGAATTTTGAAATCAATGAATCCTTTGTTCTGCCTGAAATGTGAAATTTTAGCTGGGATTTTCCAATGATGCGACAGTCATTATTCCAGAGTTAATGGGGGTTAGTTGCAAGGAGCTTGAGGAATCCGCATATTAGCAGACTGATGGAATTTCCACTGGGCATTCCCCTACACCAGGAACTTTCTTAAAGTCTCCATTAAAATCAGAGAATTTGGAGGGTTTAAATGAAATAGATATTTGGGGATAATTAGACTATTAAACACATCGTCCAAATCCTAAGTGAGTATTCAGCTGACTCATGCTTATGTCACACATCAACTACTGCTCCCCCTTACCATAGACCCTGATCTGACCACTCACGAGACCTGTCACCTACTTCCTATTCTATGCATTTAAGTCCTTTCCCTTATTGCCACAACTGACCTGCTGGCCATGCTCTTCCTGCCCTTTGCTCCATACCTGACCTCCACCCTCCCCTTGCCATTGGGCATGCTCTCCCTTTCCACCACACTACACCCTCTCCTCTCCTCCTGCTCTGCACCCAATCTCCCCCTTCCCCTGCCTCTGGAATTGAGGACTTGCCACTCCTCAGAAAATATGCCCTTTTTTTCTTATTCATTCACTGAGCTGGCAAGTGGTCTGGGTGTAATATCGAAGAAAAGGCAGAGATCCAATGTTGTTTGTTTATCTATCACACTTTAAACTTTGGAAAATTACAAATGGCCTCATGATATTTTCCTCGGTGGGTTTATGGTCCATTGACTTGTAGAGGGATAAATTACACTGAAGAATTGGGTGACCGTACTGAAAAGAGTTAGTCCAATTTCTCTTTCACAATGTAACACAAGGATTTAGATCAGGCATAATACTGAGACGTATTTGTATAGTGCACAGCTGAAACACTTAGTTTAGACTAAGGTATTCGTTCCAAAATCTGTTTCATTTCAGCAGTATAATTTAGAAGTGGTTGCTGAGTCAGATATTTTAATTCAGGGCAAATGTTTCATTCTTTAAAATAAAATTTCTTTGAGATTTATAAAACAGGAAGCTGATTTAAAGACAGAAAACTGCAACAAAGTAGGACAAGCACTCTATTGTGTTTCCATACAGAGGTTGAAGCAAAACTGTGGAAAGAACTCCATGATTGGTTGGCATTTTGGTTGAACTACAATGTTCTTTATTTGGAATGAATGCTGGTGCTTTCTTTAAAGTGTATATACGTGAATGGGACATGTGGCAACTCCTAAGACTGTGAAATAAAAGTTTCTATGGTAGTTGATGTAACTTGTCTAAATTCCCCAAATCAATATTTTTGACAATTCTTAAATACCAGGGCAATCTTTCAATGTTTTAATGAAGCATTATCTTTCAACTGCTCCACGAGTATAAAGAACATTGTCTTTGTTGTATTAATGATGGTGTTTTTTTTAAACTAACGTCTATATTTTGATGTTTTTACATTTGCTGGCGTTAACTTCACATTACTCTGAATTGCTTCAAATAAAGTTTACTTTGACCTGTTATGGATATAGTTGCTGTGTTGAATTTCTATCACTAAATGTTTGGTTTTCAGCACCCACTGTTACTGTCTTTTATTGGATGGGACAAGAAGATGTTAAGATTATGTTGCTTTTCCACTTTTTCTAAGCCATTGTCTAACCATGGTTTTAGTTTACAAATTTAGGTTTAGCTAGGTTTCATGTCGGCAAGTGTTATATCATCAACTGACAACATTACAGCCTATTGACTAAGAGCCATTTGGTTAAATAACACCAGCATATCTGTTGTAGGATTGCCCTTGGCTATTTTAGCAGTCTGGTGCAACACCATTTGTGGACAAATGCACTGTGGCCTGGGTCTGAGAGGGCAACCAGCAGCTGGCAGAGGGAGATGGGCATGTATGGTGTTAGCAGGGAGGTGAAACAGGTGTTTGGAGCATGGTGCTTGGCTCCTGTAGGAGTTATGCCATTCATTTGTCCACCTCCTTGAGGTGCCCTGATTGGAGGGAACCTACTCTGGCTGCTGACACTTCTGGCCAGTTCCAGGGTGTTTGCTTGATGAAGCAGTCCTCTTCCTTCCTTCCTCAGGGCACCTCACTGCTGGCCCTCCAGTTAAACTTGAGAACCCCACTAGGCATCTTCCCATTCCTGTAAGTGCTGGAGCTTAAAAAATACAAGTGCTGCTGGGCTTTTGTTTTTAAATATGCCATGGGTTTTCTCAACAGAAACCTGACAAAATAGTTACATCTTTCAGCCTGTCCTCCTTGAATAGTCAGGGAGCTGGAAGTTGGGCTCCTCATGGTTTGCTTTGATAAAGAGTAATCGGAAGTTTGGATTTGAAGTCTGATATTGTCTTGCTGTTGTGTTAGATTAGATTGTGTTGGACAGCAAAATTCTAACGTAGTGTCTGCACACTCTCATATTTGAATTTGATTGTACACGGTTCTGCTATCTAGCCTGAATAGTAATTAACTCATGAGACAACACAGACACTGAAGATTTGGAGGAAGAAGCAAAAGTACTATAGGCAAATTTGCAGAAGAGACAAAGATAGATGGAAAGGCGGGTTGTGAGAGGAATACAGCAGTTTACAGAGAGGTTTTGATAGGCTATGTAAGTGGGCAAAAAGACCGCAATGGAGTATGGCGTGGGAAAGTAAGTTTTTTTTTCATTCACGGAATCTGGCATCACTGATCAGGCCAGTATTTATTACCCATCCTCAATTGCCCAGAAGGCAGTTAAGTGTCAGCCACATTGCTGTGGATCTAGAGTCATAGTAGAGTAGGCCAGACCAGGGTAAGGATGGCCGTTTCCTTACCTAAAAGACATTAACGAACCAGATGGGCTTTTCTGACAATTGGCAATAGTTTCATTGTCATCATCATTAGACTGCTAATTCCAGATATTTATTAAATTCGAATTGCCATGGCAGGATTCGAAATTGGGTCTCCAGAACATTACCAGGTCTCTGCATTAACAGTCTAGCAATAATACCACTTGGCCATCACCTTGCCAAGTTGTTTGGAATGGACAACAGAAGAACACATTATTATTTAAATGGAGAAAATTTATAGAAGCTGCAACATCAGGGAACTTGTGCACAAAGCACAGAAAGCTAGCACATAAATGCAGCAGGTAATCAGGAAGACTAGTGGAATGTTGACCCTTGTTTCAAGGGGGTTGGAGTAGAAGAGTAGGGAAGTCTTACTGTAACTGTACAAGATGTGATGTGACCACATCTGGAGTACTATGAGCAGCTTTGGTCCACTTTTATATAAAGAAAGATCTTATTTCATTGAAGGCATTTCAAAGAAGATTCACTAGGATGATTCCAGGTGTGGAGTGATTGTCCTATGGACGAAGGGTAAACAGATTGTGACTCTACTCACCTCATGGAAACATAAATGATTCTTAAGGGTCTTTACAGGGTAGACGCTGAGAGGAAGCTTCTAGGAGCAAAGGGTATAGTCTCAGAATAAAGGTGTCCCAAATTAAGACAGTGATAAGGAGGAATTTCTTCTTTGAGGGTTGATAGTCTTTAGAATTCCTTGCCACAGAGATCTGTGGGGGCAGAGTCCTTGTATATAATTAAGTTTAAGATAGGTTCTTGATCAGTCGCGGAATTGAGAGTAATGGGAAAGGGCAAGAAAGTGGACATGAGTCTAGGATCAGCCATAATTCTATTGAATCAGAGCAGGCTTAAGTGGTCAAATAGCTTACTACTGTTCCTATTTCTTGTGGTCTTATTGCTGATAACAATGAGATAGGAGATTAGGTGTTCTTTTTTTTATTATTATTCACTCGTGGACATGGCTGTTGCTGCTCGTCCCTAGTTGCCCTTGAGAAGGCAGTGGTGTGCTACCTTCTTGATTTGCTGCAGTCAACATGCTGTAAGTTGACCCAGAATGCCCTTAGCGAGGGAATTCCAGGATTTTGACCCAGTGAAGGAAAGGTGAAATATTTCCAAATCAGGATAGTGAGTGGCTTGGAGGGAACTTGCTGGTGGTGTTGTTCCCATGTATCTGCTGCCCTTGTCCTTCTAGATGGAAATGGTGATGGGTTTGGAAGGTGCTGTCTGAGGATCTTTGGAGAAATTTTTGGTGATTCTACTTCCTGTCGTATACTCACAACAAAAGCAAAATGTGGCAGATGATGAAAATCTGAAATAAAAACAGAAAATGTTCGAAATTCTCAGCAGGTAAGGCAGCATTTATGCAAAGTGGAAAAACAGAATTAACAGGCAAAAAACCAACGGCAACCACACTGTGGCCTTTCCAAAGATGGCCAATGTGATTCTTTCCCAAATGAGCATGTATCCATGCATGAGGGATTGACTTGGAAATAGGTGTATCCTACTCCACATCCTTCCTTTCTGTTTATAGCTGTGGCATAAATTGCTCAGCGAGGAAGATGCCCCACCCCCCCCCCCCCCCCCGCTGCCATAAACCGACTGACATCTGCTCCTGGGTTTATCTGCCAGAGTGTTCCCAGCAGGTCCCTGGACTTAAGGGCCTCCTTCCCTAACCACTGGTTAAGTGCCTCAGTTGGGCTCTGGACAGGAAGCCCTTCACCCTACACTTTCCTGCCCGATCACACAATCACTCTTGCCTCTGAACCTGCTTCTGACTGGGTCAGGGGTGCACCAAATTCCACCCAATGTTTGAAGGATATTGTTGCTCTAATCTCCATCTCTGTCTTGCTCTCTAATCTTTGCCAATTCTGGTGAGAAGCTTGTGGTCTGAAAGCTGGTCCTTGTTTTTTCTGGGGGTAGCACCATCCATGTCCCAGGGTTAGAAGAGTGGTGCGGGACCTTTCTGCAATCCTGCCTGGTGCAGGAAGAGCCCACTCCAGAACACCCAAACACTTCCACCTCCATTGCAAGTAAAGTTAAGATATATAAGATGCTAAACAGGATTGACGATGTAGAGCAGATGTTTTCCCTAGTGGGGCAATCTAAAATGAGAGATTGTAGTTTTAGGCTAAGGGGTGGCAGATTTAAAACAGAAATAAGGAAGAATTCCCCCTCTCATGTATCTGTGGCATTCTCTACCCCAGAGTGCTGGGGATCTGAATAAATTTTGAAGAGATAGACAGATTTTTAATTCGTAATGAGTTAAGGGGTTATGGAGAGTGGGCAGAAAATTAAGAGTTAAGGCTGAGATGAGATCAACCGTGATTGCATCAAATGGCAGAGCAGACTCGAGGGGATGAATTGCCTACTCCAGCTCCTAGTTCTCATGTTCTAATGTTCTCACTTCACAGATGATGCAAGTCTTGTTGAATATTTTTAGCATTTTCTGTTTTAATTTCATATGTTTTATTTTTCTGTTATACTTCAGGTGTTACATAACATTGCAAGTTTCTATGTCACACGTGGAATAACATTATTTACAGCAATAAATCATTAAGTTTAGAATGTACTAGTTGCCCAGCACCAGGAAACACCATTCTGTGGAGTCTGCAGTTTCTTAATTGACTTGAATAGGTTCTTAAGCTTTTACTTTCAATGGGATTTTGGATCTTCAATGGAGCACAGAATTATGTTGTGTAAACAGGATAAAGCTTTGTTTTTGGTGTTGAGAAATGTTGTCTTCTGCTGATTTGCTGTGAACAGTATAGGCTACTTTTAATGGTGATAGGAGTACAGTTAAATGCTAAATCCCTCTGAACAAGTTGAAGCCACTAAGGCAATAATTTGCAATGGACTGCAAAGTTCCTCAAATCAATAATATCTCAGAAAAAAAAGATTTGTCACTGCTGCTTAATTGATCTTGCCAATTAGATTTTTTTTTAAAAATGAAGCAGTATCATTCTTCTGTGTCACAATTGTAGGGAAATTTGTTTTAGGCAACTTTCTTTCAGTGGATTAGCTTGAATGTAAACTCATAATATTTAATCCATATTTTTTAAAAGAAAGAAGCAGCTATTTGGAAAGTTGAAAAATTCTCCTACTAACCAAAACAAAAGTTTAGCGCAAAATCAAAATGCCTTGTTTATATCCTTAGGAATCAAGCATATTCTTTTCAGTAGAAGAATACATTATATTCTATATGGTAAATCGTTCCTGTCCTGAGAACATAATGATTGCTGTAATGTTAATAGATGGATCTATGTGATGTGCTTTTGGGTATTTTTAATAACTGAAGGTTAATTATGTAAAAAGGTCACACAACTTGTATTAATTTCATGTTTCTTTCCTTTCTGTAGGTATGTTTAAAGGCAGACTAATTATCTCCACTAACTGACATCAGAAGCGTGTCTTCACAGCTTAAGAGCAAGATTGTGCTAAGCCACTCCTCAACTGAGGTTGACTTTTTTTCAATGTTGTAAGAGCGTCAAAAGAAATTAGTCCAGGACATCAATTGAAGATGTAGTTATTTAATGCCCAATTGCTGTATACGTTTGCGTCACTACAACAAGATACATGACAGTAAAATGCGTTCAGTGACTGATCACACAGAAAATAAATTTGCTACTTTTACTTTTAGTAAAGACTTTCAAAAGCTGCCTCGACTATTTAATGAAGGTGAGCAGCAGCCAATGAATTTACTTGCAACACTGGAGGTCAAAGGAGAGCGCAGGTTTGGATGGAGTAGACATATCTTTGCTTGGAAAGCCAAACATGGGACCCTGTTTATGGGAGTAATAATATTGTGCCTAGTTATGGTATCTTATATTTTAACTAGAGACCAACAGAAATTATTGTTGACTCCATCCCCATTCCAGTACAGTACAACCACAAATAATGAAGAATCTCCAGAATTGGACCTTACAGAAATTGAAGGTGATGCTGATGGGCTTTCCTTACCATTTAATTGGTTAGAAAGAATCAATTATGCAACACGCGAACTCAGCACTGATTCCAAACTTCAGCTCATGCCAAGGAGACTGCCAGAGCGGGAGGACCTTGTAAAACAAGAGGCACATGTAAGTTGAAATGAATTTTTCTATAATATGTTTGTTGTTTGCTGAAGACATAACAATGTTCAAGTTTTTGCAACTTTCAGATGGGTTATTAAGTCAAAAGTATATAGTGTAGTACAATTTTCCACTTCGTATATTCATTAGTGATTGAATCATACTATTTGGCATCATTCTTGGTCTCAGTGCTGTAGTCTAGACTTCTAGACTAATACCATACATACCAACTTTACAAGCTGCTGCATGTAGCTAATAGTTAGAATGACTTTAATAGAATATAGTTAGTACTAAACAGCATTCATTTCAGGTATTGAAAAGCACCTTTAACTGTTATGGCAACTAATCACTCTTAAATACTGATATTTGTTTTTAAAATTATTAATCAGTATTGAGGATTAAGTTTGATTATTAGATCAGAAATCACACAACACCAGGTTATAGTCCAACAGGTTTATTTGAAAACACAAGCTTTTGGAGTGTAGTCCCTTTGTCAGGTGAAGTGCTAGGGTGCTTTGTCAGGTGAAAAGCTTGTGTTTTCACATGAACCTGTTGGACCATAGCCTAGTGTTGTGTGATTTCTGACCTTGTCCACCCCAGTCTAACACTGGCACCTCCACATCTTGATTATTAGAAATATTGGACTTTGAGTATTAATACAGTCAGTTATGCTAATGGTTCAGTGCTGCATGATATGGAATATATGAAAGTAGTAGGATTATAGGGCAGAGAGAGCCTTATTTCATGCATTTATATGTGGTTTTGTGAAACAGGAAAGGCTTTGCACAACTTCCATTTCCTTTCGACTGCTGCTCACGTATTTCACACAACCTACCATTTTATGGTTCCAAACTCATCTGTTTAATCAAATTTAAATTGTTATGTGTATTTATCATAACAGTTTAAGAACATCCATCGATCATAATATCTGAACTATTCAATCCAGAATATTATAGCAATATAGGAACAGGAGTAGGCCATTTCAACCTCGCGAACCTGATCCCACCCAACTATAGCCCACCATGCCGATCACCCATCTACCACCCATTTGAAACAAGTGCCCAGCTAATTTATTTGTTTTTTTTTTGTATGGTATTATGGTAGGAACACTGACAGGATACTGAATGTATTCCCTTCTCTTCGACTGGTCCTATGAGATTTGTAATGCTAAACGTAAACCAAAACCAAAACCAAAACAAATTAGCTTATTACATTTTGAACAGAAATTTGAAGCGACACATGTTCAGTATTGTTGGTAAAACTTTGATGTTTGAAAGGGACACCGGAATAGAAATTGGCTGTGATCCGTTTTTCTGTCACATAACAAACAGTGTGCACACAGCATATTTCAAAATTGGGAGATACAAGCTTCATGCAAAACTTAACATCTGATCCCATTACAGTTATTTAAGAAAAGATGTTGGCACAAGCCATGGGCACTGAACCAGCACAGTCAACAAATGCGTTTTCATTTTCGATTTTGAGGAAATAGAAATCCAGAGAGATGTAAAATGGATTGGTGGTTTGCCATCAGCTTTTTTTTATTAATCTGTTGCACAAAATTAAAATAATCCAGTGTGATTAGAGCAGCATAACCTTCAGGCTACAGACAGTTGGAGTGTTAAACATTGAGTTCTAAATAGGTTTCATTTGGGGGAATGTTGTGCCATGTTTCTTGATGGCATGTGTATTTGTAGAAATTCTCAAACACTGTCACTATTCAAATTGCATTGGTACAAGAGAGGGCCAGTATTTCCATTCTGTTTACTTTTGTCAAGATTTGTACTTAAGAGTTTTTTTTACACTGATGCTCTGCTTCTTTGTGCTTTCTGCAATCTGGTGCATGTGATGTTTGGTGTTGCAACAATCACACTGAACAGAATATTGGGTAATATATTTTTCTTAAAAATATTTTACAAGGTTTCACAATGGCATTGTGTTCAATATTTCTCTAAATCACATGATCAACAGTTCTGTAAATCAAATGATGTAATTAAATAGCCAACAATATGGTGTCAAAATGGTTTTAGAATGAAAGCTAGGTATTGACTTCCTTCACGCTTCTGTTATTTTTATATTTTAGATATTCTCTGTCATTCCAAGAAACTTTCTTCAAAGTGTGAAGAACCATTGTTGGTATACAAGATATACAGGGACTGCATCTACGGACCCTTACAAGAAAAATGCTTATTTTTTACACACAAAACATTTTCAGACTATATTTGATTACTTGAAAAAGGTAATTTGGAAACACTTGCAACACCGTGGTGATGAACACTACCGCCTCCGCTGTCTTCCTTATTTCTATATTATAGGGCAGCCAAAGTGTGGGACTACAGATCTGTATAACAGACTTAGATTGCATCCGGAAGTGAGTTTTTCCATAGTCAAAGAACCTCACTGGTGGACAAGGAAAAGATTTGGTAAGTGGCATATTTTGTTGCTTTCTTCTATTATACAACCAAGGAAACCAGAACAAAGCTTACAGGAAAGGAATCTACTTGTTTAAGTCGGCATCACGATTTGGATTACAAGTATATGAGGAATTGCTAGGGCTAATATTGCTCCACAGATTTGTGAATGAAAGGAAACTGTTACTAAAAAAAGTACTGTATTTAACACAAGGCAAGCCGTATTCAGGGCTGTCTGCAGCTGGGTAATGAAAGACTAGAGTTCGTTTCAGTTCGAAGGACATATGTCACATTTCAGTTGGTAGTCTTTTAACAGTCAAGTTTACCAAGGGCACTGTCAGATTATCTGCAGTGCTATTAAACAGTGTGTACAAGAGTTTCAGCTATACAGAGGTTCCAGACTGGACAGTTACCTACAAACATATGAATGAGGAACAAGGCCGCTTGGTTCTTTGAGCCTGTTTTGCCATTTTAAAGATCGTGGCTGATCTGATTTCAACTTCAGCTCTACATTCCTGCATATTCTGAACACGCTTTCATCCTCTTGATAATCACGAATCTATCTACCTTAGCATTAAAAATATTTAAAATACTACAGCAGTTTAATAATTATTTATGTTAAAGTTCCATTTAAGTGATGCTTTTTGGTGGCCAACATACACGCCACCTCCATCTTTGAAAGCAAAATAAACTGAGACGGTAGGAAGAGCAAAAGGATCCATGGATATAGATGAGAAAATTATTAAAAGCAGCATCTTGGCTCAGCAAAACAAAGTTTTCTGGTTTAATTTTGGCTTAATAGAAAAATAGTTAGACAGGTCCCTGGTCAGATTGCACTCTACCAAGTATAAAAATGATAGAGAAGAACTGGGAACAGTATAAAAATGATTTACAAGGATGGTAACAGAGTTAAGCGATTGGTGCTTCTGTGAAAAATTAAACAGGCTAGGGCTTTTTTTTCCCAGATAAATAGAAGAATTGGAAGTGACTTGACATGGGTCTTAAATTGAATGGATTGAACAGGGTAGCTGAGAAGAGATTAACTCAAAATTAGGAATGATAAGTATAAAGACCTATAATTTCTAATCAAATGTACTAGTTTCCTCCAGCACAATTCAAAAAATTAAATATTGCAGTTTCTTGATCATAATTTGCGTTGAATGCAAGTTGAGATTTGGCAATTGTTTGGCCTAGTTTAAAGACCAGACCAGCCTGTTCCATTCCGCCACCACCACCACACCACGCATCCCTCCCCCACCCCCACATCCAAGGTCATCACCATTTGGAGTACCTGCTAATTATATATATATATTTGCAGGCCCTTCAGGGATGCATTGAAAATTAAGCTGGAATAATTTGAATCCCTGGACACTAACCAATGTATTCTATAAGCTTTTAAATGTGATTTATGTTTTAATTCATTGAGTCTAATACCGCATCCTAATTAGAAAATAGTTCTACAGACCCTTTTTTAAAAGCAAATTTCAGTCATTTAAAATCCACTTACTCAGATTGACGACTGACAATGATTTTAAAAAAAAACATTTTTTAAATAAAGCTGCTTTATACTGTTTTAATCAAACTTCACTATGTTATCACTTATAAATATACAGCAGAAGATTTTCTGAGCAAATTGTTTTTCTGAGAATTGTAAAATTAAATTTTAATATTTTAAAATGCTGCTGTAGTGTGCACTGATGATCACATATTTCGCAGATGTAAATGAGTGTGTGTGGATACTCATGGGGAGGAATCATTTTAAAATGGGCACCATTTGTACTGGAATCTGCAATTGTACTGAAAGGGGAAATTATTTCCTAAAGTATTAGAAACTCAGTAGGAAAATAAGTGGACATTTCCTGGTTATAGAATGTTGAACTCACTTCTGCAGTTGAAACAAATTGCTTAGTTACTCTAAAAAAGAAAATAGACATGCAACTAACAGGAAAAGGAAAGATATTCGGAAAGGCTAAAATACAACAGTTTGAATAAGATGAAACTCAAGGAATATATACATTGGGCTCAATGACCTGTCTCTGTGAGAGACCCTATGTATCCTATATCCTATGTTTCTCATTTCAAAGTAAATTGTTATAACTTTCTGCTAGTCAGGAGATAGAGTATCATTTGTTTGCTTACTTCATAATGGTTTTTGCAATGTTGCAATTATTACTTCAAAAGGTCATCTGAAAGTCCACAACTTCCATATGTTGAAGAACATGAGGAAGTACAATAGTCTTGAAGCACCAGTGCGTGGCTCTACAGCAGGTTAGTTTCTGTCTCAGGCTCTCTACTGTAAAGAGATACTGAATAATGGTCAGTCCAGAAAGAGGTTCTTGTCAAGACACGTCATACACAATAGTTAAAGCAATATCATAACGGAGTGGGAAGAGGACTGACCACAGATTTTTCCATTCAGGGTCTGGATTTAAAATGTGGGTTTGGGGTGCAGAATGATGGAAAGGGAAAAAAAATGTCAAATTGAAACATTCTTATATCCTTAATGAGTCATTTGCACAGATGAACATGACCCTTTGCATTATTGAGAGATAGTAAGAACTGCCGATGCTGGAGTCTGAGATAACACAGTGTGGAGCTGGAGGAACGCAGCAGGCCAGGCAGCATCAGAGGAGCAGGAAAGCTGACGTTTCGGGTCGGGACCCTTCTTCAGAAATTTCTGAAGAAGG
>NC_063351.1:26581137-26583347 GCF_021869965.1 Rhincodon typus | reverse complement strand
GGACCCTTCTTCAGAAATTTCTGAAGAAGGGTCCCGACCCGAAACGTCAGCTTTCCTGCTCCTCTGATGCTGCCTGGCCTGCTGCGTTCCTCCAGCTCCACACTGTGTTACCCTTTGCATTATTGACTTGTTACAGATTTCAAACTAGACATGATTCTATTTTAGAATATGGGTGTACAAGTTGTGGTATGTTCTATAGTATGCTTTCTAATTTAGATAATTTAGTCATCTGCCAGAACTGGTGAGGCCTTTCTGCCGGTCCCACAATTACTACTTTCAAAGCTCCAAAAAAAGCATTCTAATAGTTTGGCAGAAGGTTTTGTTTAAAATTCTGGCTCTGAGAGTCTGTAAATACATTTCAATTTTGAGAAATTTTAAAAAGAAACATAATCCTATATTTGCGTAAATAACAGGAATGTTCTGCACAATTCATGTTGCTGAAGGAATGTTTACAAAATCCAACAAAACATGAAACTACAGGGGCTACAAAATGTCAGTCATCCCAAGGAAATGGAGAGCTGACAATATAAATTGGCTGCATACCATATTAAGTGGTTTGTTGATGGTATTGGCTTCAAGTTTCTATTGTGGAGAACTTCTGTCAAAATAGGCAATGATCCATGAACAAAAATGTCCCGGACAGGAATGATGGGTCGATAGCCTCCTTCTGTACTGTGTCATTATGTGATTCTAACACACAGCCATTGAGAGTCCCTTTTTTTTTCTGTTTGAAATGACAAGTTTAATTGAGAGCTGGAGGTAGAGAAGAGTGCCCGCAGGTACGGTGATGGGGAATTGGTTTTGTGACCAGAGTGAAGACAGATTTGAAAGGCTTAACATCAGAACAAATGAAGGTTGTAAAATGTTTATGAACTGTTGGGAAGAGAGAGACCCTCCATGAAGGTGTGGTCTGATTGATCTGTTAACAATCTAAACATGAGTGTTTTTTTTTTCTACTTTTTAATTGAAAAATATTTGAAATTAGGCAACTGCTTTATTTTTAAATTCAACTTTCAAACTCACACAGACCTTCTAACTATAGAGCTTTAAAAGAACAACTAATTCTCAAATGAGAAATATAGCAATTGACAATAAAATTGCTGTATCTTTTTAACTGGAAAAATGATGGAATGGGTCTTGGTTAGAAAGTCCATTAAATAAAGTAGCAAATCTATTTTTCTTGGGTTTTTATCTTCATTCACGGAATGTAGGTGTCACTGGCTAGATCAGCATTTACTGTTCATCCCTATTTGCCCAGAGGGCAGTCAAGAGTCAACCACATTGCTCTGGGTCTGGAGTCACATGTAGGCCGGTCCAGCTAAGGATGACACCTTCCTTCCCTAAAGGACATCAGTGAACCAGATGGCTTTTCCCACCAACTGCTATTGGTTTCATCATTAAACTTTTTAATTCCAGATTTTTTAAAAAAATCTGCCGTGGTGGGATTTGAACCCAGTTTTCCACAATGTTGCCTGGATCTCTGGATTAATTGTCTAGCGATAATACCACTTTGCCATTGCCTCCTCTCAAATATCATACATCGGATCTCTCTAGATAACGTAAACTTTCTCTCTAACATTTAATATTCTTTTCAATCTTTTGTACTTTTCCCCAAAGACTTCAAGAAAAATTCTGCACATTGTATTTGAGCTTCTTTACATGTGCCATAGATTTATATTTGGCATTGCTTTTGGATCCTGTGTTTTTAAGCTGTTGCTAAACTTTTTGATAGTTTCTTATGTCACCAAAAATCATATCATCTGTGTTTTTGCCCCACTTTGTATGCTCCATCTCTGTATTTGAGATGGTTTTCTTGGTAGAATTGTACCTTCACGATAACACTTGATATGGCAGACTGTCAGCTGATGTCACACTTTGAGTAGTTCTGACAGAGTAAAATTACATCAGGGAAAATTAAATCTGTTTTTGATTTTTTTTCAGATTGTTATTTGTTTGCCTGTTGAACATTTAAAAATTGAATACAATGGCATATTGTACATTTTCAAAATGCTTTATTATTTTTGTCAATTGGTGTTTTGAGATAGATTCGGATGTGTGCTTTGATTCTGGAGATGCTAACAGGGCTTAAATGTTTGGCAGGCGAGTGTAGACATACTTAAGCGCCTTAAAATTATTAAATGCAATTCAATTGTGATATAATCTGGTTATGAATTCACTACTGACGAGGGTAAATTCAGCAGCATGCTCCA
>NC_063351.1:26570235-26580637 GCF_021869965.1 Rhincodon typus | reverse complement strand
GACCTAGAGAGGATGTTTAAATGGATGTAGTTAAGGACAAGTAAACTGTATGTTCTTGTGGTTAAATATTGAATAAGGTGAGAGAATGGGGTTTTATGTGAAAGGGAGAGTCAGTCATGCTGGCTATGTGCCATGAGCTATGTGGCTTTATGGCTACAGTGCTATTAGGTTGCTGAAGAGGGACAATAGCAAGTTGCCAATGTTTGCCCAAGTACACAATAGCTTTTTGAATGTGGCCTGGGTGCCAGGAATGCCAGTCTTTTGGTGGCTGTCCATTGAGTGGAGAGTTGTTTCAAGAACGATGTATGGTGATAATAGTGCTAGAATCAGGCACAAGGGATGTCATAAGGATGGAGTAGATAGTTCATAAGATGAGTTTGTTAAGATGTAGCAAGACATTTCATTGGCCCCTACGTCGAGAATCCCTCCAATCTTGACAAAGCTGAAACTTAGCCAACAAAACATAAGGTTCAGCCCCGCATCTTTTTGGCCTATGAACTGAAAATGAACAAAATGGACACTGTTTTTCAAAGGGGATTATTTGTGCACGCAGTTTGTTTCCAGCTAGGACAAACAAGTGAAACCAACTGATGAATATGAGACAATGTAAATTTTTGGGTTCATAGAGTCCAGACAATCTGGCACCATTTATTGCAGGTCCAGAAGAGCTTGGCTTAGTAACATCTCATTGACTGTTCTGGCTGCAGCCTAACATAGGCCTTGTGAAGGAAATGCAAAGATAAGCAAGGAGTAATCTCCAGAAGCAGGTCGCATCAATCTTCTTTTTGTTTGTTCATAGAATGTGGACATTGCTGACTAGGCCAGCATCTATTGTCTATCCTTAACTGGATCCCCATTGCCCATCCCTTTGCTGTGGTTCTAGATCATATGTAGGCTAAACTAAGTAAGGACAACAGATATCATTCCTCCAAGTTCATTAGTGAACCAAATGAGTTTTTACAATTGGCAATGCTTACGTGGTTCTTGCGAAGATTTGCAGCTCGGATTGTGAATGAAGTTGTTGACTTGCTCTCCGAGCTGGCTGGTTAGCGTACAGACGTTTCATCACCAGTGCGGATTCTGATGAAGCGATGTTGTTCTACTCCATTTGGTATCTATATGATCCGGTCTGTTAAGTTGTGTTGTGTCATTTTCGGTTCTGTTCTGCATGGGTTTGTATATGGGGTCTAATTCCACATGTTTGCTGGTTGCATTATGGGTTGAAAACCAGGCCTCTAGGAATTCCCGTGTGTATCTGTGGTTGGCTTGAGCTAGGATGGTCAAGTTGTCCCACTTAAAATGATGGTCTTCATTGTCCGAGTGCACTGAGATGGGGGAAAGTTCATTGTGTTGTTTTGCTGCGAGCTGGTGTTCGTGTATCCTGATGGCTCGTTTCCTTCCAGTCTGGCCGATGTATTGTTTACTTGCAGTCATTGCAAGGTATTTTGTAAACTACATTGGTCCTGCATATCATGGGTATGGGGTCTTTGGTCCTTGTGAGTGTTTGTCACAGTGTGGCTGTGGGTTTGTGTGCTATCATGATTCCTGATGGTCGTGGAGGTCTCGTTTTCAGTTCTGCCAGTTACAAAGTACCATGCAATGACTGCAACAAACATTACATTGGACAGACAGGAAGGAAACTAGCCATCAGGATACACAAACACCAGCTAGCAGCAAAATGACACGATGAACTTTCCTTCATCTCAGTGCACTTGGCCAATGAAGGCCATCAATTTAACTGGGATAATGTGACCATCCTGGCTCAAGTCAATCACAGACATGCATGGAAATTCCTAGAGGCCTGGTTTTCAACCCATAACGCAGTCAACAAACATGTGGAATTAGACCCCATGTACAAACCCAGGCAGAACAGAACCGGAAGTGACACAATCCAACTAAACAGACCAGATCATATAAATTCCAAGCGGAGTAGAACAATATCGCTTCATCGGAGGCCACACTGAAGATGTTACCTAGCGTGGTGATGAAACATCTGTACGATAACCAGCTAGTTCGGTGAGCAAGCCAACAACCTTACATTGTTGCTGTTAGGCCAGCATTTCCATTCAGATGTTATTGAATCAAAATTTCAACATCTGCTATGAAATAGTAAGATTTGAACTATGACTTCAGAAATGAATCTGAGGTTCTGGATTACTAGTACAGTCACATTGCCACTGTGCTACCACCTCCCTATGTCACCTTTGTCTGAAAAGGAGCTCTCTCAAATTCTGGTCAAAAGAGCACAGAAATTACATTCAGAGACACTGAAAGAACTAATTCTAAAATCCAAAAGGAAAAGAAAAGACCTGAGGTCCAACCAAACAACCAGTGATTCACTGATCATTGCTGTGCAGACAACATTGTGGCATCAAAGAAGAATTGAATGATGCAGAACTGTGCTTCCGTGACCAGTTTTTCTCTAACCATAGAATTTGTGTCTTGTCTGGTTCCCTATGTGTGTAAAGCTTAGATTATATAGTCATAAATTGTTTTTTTTTGTCATCAGTTAAAAAAAACTCATTTTTGGTTATAACAAATAGTTATTTTCTTGCTAATGATAAAAAAAAATTATTTCTTTTAACCCGAATTAGACAGTCAGATTATTTGGAAGTTTAATTACATTTTCACATTTGTGGTGTCTCCAGGAACAATGGGCTTTCATATCAAAGCACTCTTCCAAACAAGTCACAACACTTTTGTCCAATGCATCCACAGATCCACCTTATGCTGTACCTTTCAGTTCTCTTTCCAAAACAGCATCCAACTGAACTTTGCATGACTTTTATTATAGAATCCCTACAGTCTGGAAACAGGCCCTTTGGCCCAACAAGTCCACACCGACCGTCAGAGAATCCCACCCAGACCCATCGCCCCTATAACCCATCTAATCTACACATCCCTGAACACCACAGGCAATTTAGCATGGCCAATCTACCTAGCCTGCACATCTTTGGACTGTGGAAGGAAATCAGAGCACCCAGAGGAAACCCATACAGACACGGGGAGAACATGCAAACTCCACATAGATAGTTGCTCAAGAGTGGAATCAAACCCGGGTCCCTGGTACTGTGAGGCGTGCTTGATGGATCATTCCAACACTCAATTACCTATTGGGCAGGATTTTACACACCCTGTCTCTATTTGTTGTGGTGGATACTGGAGGCATCAGCTAATCTGCCCATCCTTGGGCCTATTCAGGACTGAAGTGGTCAATGAATGCTCACTTAGGAACTTCATTCTACCCCCTCTGCTATTTTATCCATGTCACCTTCCCATGGCAGTGGCTATCTTTGTCCACAACCCCACTGATCACCCTTTGTGCCTGTGAATGGACCTGATGGACTGACCGTTGGCCAACCTCTTGAGTGACCTATACAGACAGCCCTGGATGAGAAGTGCCCAGACCCCAGCTGAAGGCCGTACATCCCCTTGACTATGTTAACTCTATACCTTGGACTGAGGCTAGAGAGCCAAAGGACAGACCATGATCCACTATCTGATTACAGATGCATGGACCCTTGACTGAGACCCCCCGACAAGAGACCTGACTGTGACCAGTTTGGACTAGTACAGAAGACTGCCCTTGACTTACTGTGCAGGGCCTCCTGACTGACGTGTGCCTCCATGGGCTTCAGTGAAAACTATTTCGTGAACACTTTGAGACATGGCTGTTTTGCTTGCTGGACATCCAGTGTGTTTGCTGTGTACACTGCTAGCGCATGGAATAGCTGAGAGATTGAGATTGTACATTGCTGTACTGCAAGATGTACACTCTCTTGACTGAGAACTGCTGACCAGCAAGGCAAGATGCCTGGTGGTGTGACTGCAGTAATTGGCAAAGCAAGGTAGGGATTCTGTGAGAGCAAACAGGTAGGCACTAAGTGAGCAAGCTCTAAGAAAGCAACCAAGCAGCCCTAAGATGCAGCCTGATCCAATCCAAAAAGCTGAGTGCCTATCACTTACCAAATCTCACCATGGCCCATGTCACTCAGACCCCTATAAGATTCTGCCAAATGGCTCAGCTGGGTTAATGGCCATAAGAGCATATTAAATTCTTGCCCCTCATTATTGGTGAGAATGGAAAATTTCAGACTTTGTATTAACTTTCTTCATTTGGAGTTCAATTCTTGACAGCATGTCAGCAATGTTTATTTGCTTATTTTTGACATCCAAATCATTTATTTGTAAATGAAGTAAAATTCTTTGCAGATGCTTTGTAGCAGGTTGAAAAAGTTTAAGATGCTTTGATGTGGATTATGGTCAGACTCAACTGTCACTACGTCTCTCCAAACAGGAATTTATTAAAATGATCAGGGCAAAAACAATAGCTAGCCACTCTTTCAGTTGTCATTCAGTTTATTCTAATGTCCTGAATGCAAACACAACTGGTTGTCCTTGCAATTCCCATCTCACTGGCATCATCGGCAACATGACCACATTTTTAACATTACAGTACTTCAGCAATGAGTTGTTGCCACTTATTTTTGATGCGACAGGAAGCTGTTTCTTGTTCTGTGTGCCAATACCACTATACTTTGCTGTGAACTTGCATGAAGGTTCACACGCTGAAGATAAATTTAGCAAGAACTTTGCCAGGTAGTTCACAAATTCAAAACATCTTTGTACTGCTTTTACAGCTGTTGTTTTCCACATCTCTATTACAATCCTCAACCATTAGAATCACGACAAAGTCTTTTTGGCGTCAGTACAGAAATGATGGGGATCAGAGAGTTCAGTGAGAAGGAGGAATTGAAGCAAATCTGTATAAGTAGAGAAATGGTGTTGGAGAAATTGATGGGATTGAAGACTGATAAATCCCCAGGGCCAAATAATATACCTCTCAGAGTACTTAAGGAAGAGGTCCTAGAAATTGTGGATGCATTGGTGTTCATATTCCAAGAGTCGATAGACTCTGGAACAGTTCCTACAGATTGGAGGGTAGGAATGTAATCCCACTATTTAAACAGGCAGTTAGAGAGAAGCCCCTCAGCTTTTAGCTCCAAGAACACATTGTAGATGATCATATTTCTGGTAAGAAGCGAAATTTCAAGGCTAATCTCACCTTTTACTTCAGTAGAGTGATGCTCCTTCTTTAGTTCATTGCTATTGCAGTAATTATTTTATGCTGAACCACACAAAAAAAGTGCATGTATCTTTTGGCCTGTATACGTATAATTCAGAAACATATTGTTTTTCAATGTTTTTCCTGCATTCAAATTGTAATATCATCTGAAAACTTGGACATTTTACTTAGAGACAGAGAATGTTAACAGGGGAAAAAGGGTTATTTTGTCCATGAGTAGAACATAGTTTAAGCTTGTTATTATCCTCTTGACTGCTATGGTTAGCAGAAAAGCTATCTGACAGGACATCCACGTGTATACACTGATTTTTTAAGAAAAGCCTGAATTATGGCTCGGTACCAGTTGAATAATTAAAATTGAGGATAAAATGTATTTAATGCAATTGACAATTACTAACGTACTGTCTCACACTAAACTGTTTCCCGTGAATGTCCAACTGGGACTTGTAGGTCGAATGTTGATGACAAAACCCTTGATTTTTCTACTTTTTGGATACCATGTGGCCACATCTCATTATATTAGAATGATGCTGAAAGCACTCAGATATATTTTTCAGTACTATTTCCTTTTTATTGCTGAAGTTACAGACTCCATTGCAGTATGGTCCATGTGCTGTGGATTTAGATAATGAATGTGGAATGAGTATTCAATTATGGATTACATCACAACTAAGTCACTCTCACCTCACATTCATAAACATGAATTTTGAAGTAGAATTCTCTGGTTAGGAATTAGGAGTATGAATTTAGGCATACTTATTTCCCTCCCTCCCTTAATCATGGATGCCGCTTGATTCTCTGCTCCAGCTGACATCAGCTAACTTAGCACATAATGGGAAGCAAATCTGATGTTCTAGTCTCTATAACTTAGCATTATTCTTCTTCTTGGGACTGTCGCTAGCAAGCTAACTTTTCATGACCATCCCTGTTTGCCCCTGAGAAGGTGGTGGCAATCTTGAACTTCTTGAATTGCTGCAGTCCACCTGATGGAGGTATCTCCACCACATTATTAGGAAAGGAGTTCTAGGGTTTTGAAGAAAAAGCAACATACTTCCAAGTCAGGATAGTGTATAATTCAGAGGGGGTAGCAGTGGTACCATGAATCTGCAACTCTTGTTATTTTAGATAGTTGTAGGTTTGGAAGCCTTGGTGAGATGTGCAGTGCATCTTGTGGATGGCCTTCGTTGATGGTGTATCACCGTTGGCACTGAGCACTGATGGTGGAGAGACTGAATGTTAACACATTAAGAGGGATGCCGGTGAAGAAGGCTGTTTTGTTTTCGATGGTGTCAAGCTTCTTGAGTATTATTGAAACTGCACTCATCCATGCAAGAGAAGAGTATTCCATCACTCCTGACTGAGCCTTACAGGTGGTGGAAAAGATTTGGGGAGTCAAGAGATTAAATACGCATGAAAGGCTGGGGAGTGGTACCTTTGTGGCAATGTTATTGGACTGGATACGCAGACTACTGCTCTGGAAACACTAAATCAAGGTCCACTAACTTTCTCAAGTGTGAAAATGTGCAACAAATTATTATTAATAATAGTTAAAATGGATGGGTTTGCATAATCTCTAATCATCTGGTTTGATCAAAATGATGGCTACTAACATGATGTCTTAGATTTATTTGTATTGCGTTTTATTAGACGATATCAATAGTCTGTTTAACTAAAAGGTAAAATAAAGCTGTCATTATCTTTAAGTCTTGGACTATATCTCATTGTAAAACCAGAAATAACTTGAAAAACAATTATTTTCCTAAGAATTTTGAAATGTGTTCTTGGCATAAAGAAACCCAAATACACATGCATAACATTGCCAGAAACTATTGGTAAATAATGTCTGGTTGTAGTATTTTTTGTTAAGTCTAAAATTAAGCATTTAAGGATCCATGTTCTGCTAACATGTCACATGCATAAATGTCGAGACACCTCCATCTGCAGAATATTATCAAATGTTAAAGCTGTTTTCATCTATTACTGAATCTAGCTCTTTTGTCAGTAGAAGGCTTATCATTATATCATTATAGAACGGGATGATTTGTTTACTGAAGTTTGTTATAAGAAGTACACTGCTGATTATAACATATGCTTCTTTCAATTGCATTTCCACTGGTAAATCTGAGAAGCATTGTTAGGATCCAAGAATATCCATCTAACTAGACAGTCACTGACTTCAACTGCAACCAATAGCAGCCCAGGAATGTTAATTCCAAAGAAGAGCAGCGAGCACCAGATGAAACAAAATCCACATAAGGAGGAGCAGGTTTAAGTAACAACAGAGGACCAAGAAAATAATTGACCAAAGAGGCAGCTCCGGGTGACCTTCAATTATAAATTTAAACTGAGATGGAATTAATCATAATTCATCTAATTTGTTTGATATTAATTGTAATCTGTAATGTTGGGAATGACTGTCAAATGGAACATATAACTTTAATGATATCAGCCAATCCCTCCTCATAGCCACAGAGTTGTCACTCAGTGTTGTGTGTCTATTTATATAAGTGCACAGCAATAGCATTGTGCAATTGATGCCCTGCAATGGGACCTGAAAACCTCACACTAAAAGCAGTTGTGGCTGGAAAATACTAAATAATGCACTATTGTAGCAATTTGAATTTTTCTCCTTACTACTACCCAGCTCTGACCTGAAAGTGCCCTCACCCAACCCTTTCTCCATGCACATTTGCAACAACAGTGCACAGGAATAGAGAATCTCCATTTTCTTCTAATCTATAGATCTTCCACAGATGTTTTATAAAGATATGGAACAATACAATTTATTACATTTCTGTTAACATGTATCTACATCTGCAAACTGCTGTGCCGTTTTATGCTCACAATGTCTGGTTGATGTGCCTTCTTCAAATTAATTACAGGCTAAAGTTGCCCTTTTTCCCTTAGACCCATTAAGGAACGGAGAAAAGTAGGATGAAATCACTCTCTCTGTTATATCAGTACACTTGTTAAAGGTGTGAAATGGACATTAGTCTGTGTGTACCTGAAGAGTGAATGATGTAAAGTAACTGAACTGTTCTTGTATACAGTAGGTGAGCTAAATGTATAGTGCTGTATCTCTGTTTTCATAATTTACAAGATATTCAAGATTTCAAGAATTTTGGTAACAGGTTTGTGGATTGGCAGCATTGTTGGCTATGTTAGTGGACCAGTAATCCAGAGACCTGGACTAATGTGGTGGAAAATACACGTCAAATCCCACCACTGCAGGTATGGATTTAAATCCTGTTAATGACGATCTTGAATAAGATGCTAGTATCAGTTGTGGTGACCATTAGACTGCTGGATTGTTTAGTTTTAAAAATAAATCTAGTGTTCTGATGTCCTTTAGCACAATCTGCTGTCCTACCTGGTCTGGTCTGACTCCATACTAGATCTTCTGAAAAAACACATTTTAAAGTATTTTTTGTAATTTTCACAGTGAGCATATGAATCAAATAATTAAAAGTCTGGCACATAGGCTGTGACGCATGAAGGGGAGTCATTTCTACAGTGATTCCCCCAATATCCACAGTATAGTCAGTACAAGAACTCAAGGAATTGAAATTAAATGAACTGAATTAGCTTCATTGTCATCTTCTGCACCCATTCCACTGATATTATACTATTCTCACCCACAGTTTACACACCTCTTCTGCCTAAATTATGGAACACTAATTAGGAAAATCCCCATGGATATTACTCCTCCTAGTCAGCTAACAGTACCTTAAGTCTGCTTGCAGCAGAAAAAAAACCATCAGAGCCCGGTTTTTGTATCGTTGGATAACTCTGGGCTACAGTCCCTCATTCCATTGGGACACCCGAATCAGCAGGATTAGTGTGGGGCAAAGTCAGAAGGAGACAGGAGGGGTTGCTGGGTTTGCTAAATTTTGTGAAGCCTAATGCTTTTCCTTATTTGAGTAGACTTCCTGAATAATTAAAGCAGGGACCTCAATTATTGTACGATTTGTTTAAAGGTGTTATGATGATGGATCAGAACCTTGCAGTATTTGTAGACTTTTTTCTACTTTTAGTTCCAAAATCTGGTATTTTTGTAAGGACTCTAAAGAAAAACTGAGTGACTGTTTGCCAAAGACTGGTGTGATTGTTGCATATATAAATTATCTCCGAAATTTCAAACAAGGAGAGACTTAGAAAGAAGAGATAATGAGGTAAACAAAAAGAGTGCTGGAGAAACACAGCAGGTTTGGCAGCAGCTGTTGAGAGAAAAACAGAGTTAATGTTTCATGACCAATGACCCTTGCTTGGACTGAATGTGTTCCAGTCTTCATTCAAGCATTAGCATACTACGAAGGCCACGGTTGATGAACTATCCCTTTAAACCTGTGCTGCACGTATAGACTTTCTTTAATTCCAAATGCAGCAGACCAGTTAAAAAAATAGACAATTATGGACTCTGATCATACCAAATACTGGACTTCAATCGCAGTTGAAAGGCATCAGAGCTACAGAATATCAACCAATCTGAAACACTAAGGATCAAGAAGCCATTTGTTCACCTACCAAAATCAACACTACTAGTGATTTCCTTTGACATTTAACTATGTTCTGTTCGGAAACAATGCAGTATCCGATCTATACACAGCATTTAATACAAAACTTTTATCTTTTTTGACTCATCCCTTATTTCTAATCTGTGTGCGCATGCTTTGCACGACTAATTCTTCCTGCATTTAGTAATTAATAAACTCATTCCTTGCTAGTTCAAGAAAGCCTGGTTAACTTAACTCTTTTTAACAACATTTTCATTTCACTCTGGGAGAAAGGAATCCATAAAGAATGGGATCCCTTTCAAATTAACCTTTCTGCAATAAAGGGGATGGGTGAATAATGAAGTGGAGAGAGTTCATCCCTTCACTCAGCTGCTTAACAATTTGGGATATCCTATCTGAAACTGTAACAAATTGATCAACCTCCCTCAGGGTCTGGTCCTAACAAATGGGTATGTCAAATGGGTTTAGTCAAACAGTAAGGGCTTTGGTTCTTAAAGGAATGTGAATGTTTTGTTGTGAATTGCATTCTGTTTGCAACAGGAGTAAAAAAAAACTGCAGAAAAAAGTAGGGCAGTCACTAGGGAAAGATACATGAGTAGGACTGTGCATAAGACTCTTGCTGTGATGTGGTTATAGAGGATGGATCCTTTAGGAACAATAGACTTTATGCTCATAAAGCCAAGATTATATAATTCAGAAAAACAGTTGGCAAAGGAGGAAACTGGAGCCAATCTTTAATCAGAGATAACAAGGTGTAGAGCTGGATGAACACAGCAGGCCAAGCAGCATCATAGGAGCAGGA
>NC_063351.1:26555637-26569835 GCF_021869965.1 Rhincodon typus | reverse complement strand
AGACCTAGGCCCGAAACGTCAGCCTTCCTGCTCCTATGATGCTGCTTGGCCAGCTGTGTTCATCCAACTCTACACCTTGTTATCTCAGATTCTCCAGCATCTGCAGTTCCTACTATCTCCAATCTTTAATCAGTTGTTATTTATATGCACAGTGAAACATTACAAGCATATATCAACTAACTCAATCACTCTAAGTTTTAGCGTCTTTTAGTATGTAGACAAGACGTTTTTAATCAACCTGTTCAGGTATGTTATGGCACATGTCCATGCAAGTAGAACTTGAATGCAGACCTTCTAATCCAGAGGTAGGAATATTACCATTATTTCTCAAGATACTTTCTAGTTAATCTGCTCAGAGATGTCATTATACACCTCTGGAACAATTAGGATTTGAACACAGTCATTCTACCTCAGAGGAAGGAACATTGCCAGTGTGCCACAAGAGCCCTAAAGATGTAGTGAAGTAAAACCACAATGAATGACCTCCAACTACATATAACTAAATAAAATTGATAAACAATCAAGGTCAACATAACTTTAATGCAATTTGTAGGAAGCAAATAGAATCACTGGGAACAATTGAGGAGAATCTAAGTTTTAAGTTAAGTTAAGGCCAGTATTAGTAAACCCAACCTTGCACACAACAGTTTCCAGTGGTGATAATTCCCATGGCTAAGCACACATAGTGATAGAGATTTCAAAGTATTGAGGCAAATATTTCTAATTTTCCATGTGCTATTTAATTGCATAAAAAATGCAAGTTACAAGTTTCACTTTAATGCATACATTTTGTAAGATGTGCTTCAACTTCAAATATTGATAATTTACAGATTTTAATTGTGGGCTGTCTTTGGAGGGAGAGCATTTGGAAAACAAGGATCACAACTTCATTCTGTTCAGAGTATTTATGGAAAAGGGCAAGAAAATAAAACCAAACATTTAAATATTCAGCTGGACAAAAACTAATCCAGGTAACTTAGGATCAAAGGTTGGCAGATAAAACAGTCACCGGGAACTTCAAAGAGGAGGTAGTTCAGGTATGGGCTAGAGACATTGCCATGGGGTGAAAAGAAAAGCTTCCTAAACTCGAGATCGTTGGATGACAAAAGTTAAAGATATCAAAATGAAACAGATAGACATAGTTTATGATAAGCATGATGTTCATAATTCAAGCGAATATATAAGGAACAGCAAACTGCAAAAGGAAATAATTGTGACAATTAGAGTATATGAGAAGAGATTAGTTCCAACATTGACCAAAACACTTTCATGCCAACTTTTGAGAGTATGATGAATATGCTGCAAAAGTTGTCCAGAATCTGGAGCACAGTGTATCTGACTTGTTTGCTGTAAGGCACAAGGATTTGTCGTGAGATAACTGGGTAAATTACCAAACCTTTGAGGTTTCTAGAGGCAGCTCCCTAAAATGTGCTCATAAAGAAGTTTTAACTTGAAAGTTGACTACACATGTTGGAGTTCAGCTGTTGAACTAAAATCCAAGCCAGTTTGAAATATTAACTGGTCATAACTGATTTTTACTGAAACTTAACAGAGCGCAACTTGTTTTAACTGGATGCAACTGAAATAACTGATACTTATCATGAGAAAGTACTGATATCACTAGCTGGTTGATTTTATCAGTAACCATTTGAATCTTACTGGAACCAATTAATTTCTCCTGCAACAAGTTGGTAATCAAATTGAAATCAATTGGAATTTGTGGAGCCAGTTGGCATACAGTTGTTTCAAATTACTCTTTGAACTAGAAACTGTACCAGTTGATGCCAACCAGACTGATGTAAATCAAAAGACTACCAAATGTGCAAGACAAAAAAGCATTGGTGTGTCAGTATTCTCACATTGCATTCGTGAAGTGTTACAAATAGCACAATGATAGTGATCTACTCACCTCACATGTATAAATATGTTGCCCATAAACAAGTTCGGTTATGCTGATGCATTCAACAGTTCAACTACTTAAGATTTTACTGGTTGAGTACAGTTACACTCAAATAGGGTTACATAATGGCAAAACATATTGTGTATTAATATTCAAAACTTTTCCTGGTAGGAATAAGAGTCAAAAGGAGTTTTTATGCTCATCTAGAACCATGAAAACTCTCCATTATAGAATGAAACATAACAATTCTAAGTACCATTGGTAGCCATGATATAGTACCAGTCATAAACTCAATGGTATCTCTCTTGCTTTAAAATGCAGATCAACGATCCTTCCCTTCAGTATAGTGGAGTGGAAGTGGAGAATTCCAGGGAATGTTAGTAGAAGCAGCTGCCTGGAAAATCCTGTCAACAGGTGGAGGCAGATCAGAGACAATAGAACAAGGAGGGAGATTGAGTCTAAGAGTTAAACTGAAATGAGGCAGGATCAGCTTGGGAACAAGTACATTAAACTCCTCACTCCGAGAGAGTGACAGTTACTGGAGACCCTTGCGTCAGAGCCTCCCTTCGCTAACACTCTGCATTCGACACACACACTTCTACAAATCGTAGGTTAACCTCCATATTCCACCAACATATTCTGCAAAGGATCCTCCCCTTTATGCACCCAAAAATATGAAATGATTTACAATGGAAAATATTTACAAATTGTCAGAATAAAATGTGTTTTTCTGGGAAGTCATTGAATTCAGAATCAAAAGTGGATAATTTCTAAACAAATTCAATGTATTTTCTCAGCTGTTCTAGTTGTTGTCTTCCAGCTTTTTTTAGTTACAGCTTCTGACACAACTGCTTCCATTTATTTTTATCAGCAGTCTGGGGAGGAGGTGACATGGTGGCAATGTCACTGGATTTGCAATCCAGAACCCAGACCAATGCTGTAGGGGCATGGGGTTGAATCCCACAATGGCAGATGTTGAAATTTAAATTCAACAAAATCTTATCATGGTAATGGTGACCATGAAACCACTGTCAATTATTGTAAAAATCCATCTGATTCACTATCCTTTAGAGAAGGAAATCTACCATTCTTACCTGGTCAGGCCTACACGTGGCTTACAGCAATGCATTGGACTCATAACTGCCCTCTGAACAATTAAGGATAAACATTAGATACTGGCGTAACCTGCAATGCCCACATCCTGTGAGTGAACAAAACAAAAATCAATGATGCTGCCATTGGTTTTAGACTTCACTGAGCTGCTGATCTGCTGAAGTTATTTAAGAGACAATTGAGTTTGCTTCTTTTTACAATTCCACCATCAACACAGATGGTTCAATATCTTCCTGCTAACCAGGCCACCCTCTCTGACTCCCCGCCACTCTGCAGACTCACTCACTGTCTCAGTTATAATGAGCAAAAACCTCACTGTTGTTACCATTTCTAAATGCTATGATTAACTATTGGAGATGCTTTGATTTGTTCCCCTCCTTCTAATTATCATTGGTCTAAACTACTAACATGTAGTGGGGAAGAATGCCTACACAAAAGACAGAATCCTAGGGGTCTGAGTGATGTGGGCTACATTGAGGTATATGGAAGAATTGGGCTACTTCATAATCTTATCACAAGCCTAAATGAAATACAGCAATACAACCTCCAGGTTAATTGCAGCAGAAGGTACTATAAGCATGCTACTACCATAACAATCCCTAACCAATATGTGAAGGCTCATAACTCAAACCATTTAGATAATGGCTATTAGCACATAAAGAAGTAACCTTGTCAGTTTTGTTGGTAAAAGAAACTCTTGAGAAATTCAAGATCCATACAGGATATCAGGATGTGAATATCAGAAACACAAAGGCTGTCCTGCTGAGAGAGAAGTCATATTTCAGGAAAGCACTGATAACTTCAGGACCCATGTTTATCAAACTTGATGGGTAAAGTAAGAGTGAGACCTTTCGGCCAAGAGTCGATTTGATTGCTTAAGTGTGTAGGGTCTCCTTGTTTTAATTTATGAATAAAGAGCTCAGCATCTCTCATGTTACTCAATGTTTGACATCAGCAGCAGTAAAAGTCTCTGCTTTTTCACCTAGGATCTCTACTGCAAGAACCTTTACAAAATAGATGTAGGTGTCTTTACAGATAGAGAGTAATTAACCAAAGTGTAAAGAATCAATTGAGTTTGAGGTGTCTTTACCAGCCCAGTGCAGACGGAGAGAAGTGTTGCAAACTTTCTAAGGCCCCAAGATTAAAGAAAAATGAGAGTGAGGCCAGTTTAGATATTGTCATTTGTTGAGATAATGGAAAGAATTAGAACTAAAATTCCCTGCTGCTGCAAATGGGTTCACCAATCAACATTCCAGAAGATACAGACTGCAGTTAGAAAGAAAAAGAATAGCTCATTGAGAATGGGGCTGTATAAGTTCTGTACTTTCACTTTGTACATATAGACTTGAAGCATTTAATCAACTGCCTATTCAGATTTGTTCACTTGTCATTTGTGTGAAGATTAATATCACCAAGAGATGATCTCAGAGGCTCGTTATTGCTATACTGTCTCTGATATTTTGCATCCATAAATGCTGATTTACAACTGAACAGATAAGACACTTGTTTAGATTCTTGAAAGTCTAATACACATTCATCTAGCTAGCTTTAATTTTAAAATGTGATTTGTAATCAATAAATAGTATCTATTACATGACTTGTGGTTTGGTTTCTCCTTTGAAGAATTGGCTAAATTTATTTCACCCATTCAGCAACTTCAGCATAACATAACTGGGGGTTTTTTAATTCAATTTATTTTGATTCTAATGGAGTTCAATATGAGACAGTTAAGGTGCCAAGTCAAGCATCAGTCCTTGCTAGATTTATACTGAAGCTGTACAGGACTTTTGTTAGGCCAATGTTGCAGTACTGTGTGCAATTCTGGTCACTGTACTAAAGGAAGGAAGTGATTGCTTGAGAGATGCTGAAGAGATTCACCACACTGTTGCATGGGATGGAGCAGTTTAGCTGTGAAGAGAGGCTGCATAAGCTCAGGTTGTTTTGTTAGAGCCCAGAGAGCTGAGAGGGGACCTGACTAAGGTGTATAAGGTTATAAAGGACATAGACAGGTTGGATGGAAAACAGCTTCCCCTTAGTTGAAGGATCAGCAACAAGGAGGCATAATTCTCGAATTAAAAGTAGGAGGATCAGAGGGGATTTGAGGAAGAGATAGTAGGAACTGCAGATGCTGGAGAATCTGAGATAACAAGGTGTAGAGCTGGATGAACACAGTAGGCCAAGCAGCATCAGAGGAGCAGGAAGGCTGACGTTTCGGGCCTAGACCCTTCTTCAGAAATGGGGGAGGGGAAGGGGGTTCTTAAATAAATAGGGAGAGAGGGGGAGGCGGATAGAAGATGGATAGAGGAGAAGATAGGTGGAGAGGAGACAGACTGGTCAAAGAGGTCTATGCTCAGTTTGCACTAAACAACTGCACCTCCCAGTCACCAACCATTTCAATTCCCCCTCCCATTCCTCAGACGACATGTCCATCCTGAGCCTCCTGCAGTGCCACAACGATGCCACCTGAAGGTTGCAGGAACAGCACCTCATATTCCGCTTGGGAACCCTGCAGCCCAATGGTATCAAAGTGGACTTCACAAGCTTCAAAATCTTCCCTCCCCCTCCCGCATCCCAAAACCAGCCCAGCTTGTCCCTGCCTCCCTAACCTGTCCTTCCTCCCACCTATCCCCTCCTCCCACCTCAAGCCCCACCCCCATCTCCTACCTACTAACCTCATCCCGCCCCCTTGACCTGTCTGTCCTCCCTGGACTGACCTATTTCCTCCCTAACTCCCCACCTACACTCACCTTTACTGGCTCTATCCCCGCCTCTTTGACCTGTCTGTCTCCTCTCCACCTATCTTCTCCTCTATCCATCTTCTATCCACCTCCCCCTCTCTCCCTATTTATTTCAGAACCCCCTTCCCCTCCCCCATTTCTGAAGAAGGGTCCTGGGATTTGAGGAAAGTGTTTATCACTTAGAGTTGGGGTCTGGAATGCTCTGCCTGGGAAAGCAATTGAAGTGGGAAACCTCACAATCTAATAAGTACTTGGATGACCACTGGAAATGTCACAATTCAAGGCCATTGGCCAAGAGCAGGAAAGCTAGGCCAGTTTAGATTTAGAGTACAGCAGGCCAAGCAGCATCAGAGGAGCAGGAAAGCTGACGTTTCGGGTCTGGGCCCTTCTTCAGAAATGGGGGAGGGGAAGGGGATTCTGAAATAATAGAGAGAGAGGGGGAGGCGGATGGAAGGTGGATAAGGGATCATATAGGTGGAGAGGAGATGGACAGGTCAAGGAGGCGGGGATGAGGCTGATAGGTAGGAAGTGGGGGTGGGAGTTGGTCAGTGAGGTGGGAGGAGCAGATAAGTGGGAGAAAGGATGGACTGGACAAGAAGGTGGGGACAAGCTGGGCTGGCTTTGGGATGAGTTCGGGGGTGGGGAGATTTTGAAGCTTGAGAAGTCCACATTGAGACCATTGGGCTGCAGGGTTCCCAAGTGAAATATGAGGTGCTGTTCCTGCAACATTCGGGTGGCATCGTTGTGGCACTGGAGGAGGCCAAGGATGGACATGTCGCCCAAGGAGTGGGAGGGGGAGTTGAAGTGGTTCGCGACTGGGAGGTGTAGTCATTTGTTGCAAACCGAGCGTAGGTGTTCCATTTCGCGGTCTCTAAGCCTCCGTTTGGTTTCCCCGATGTAGAGGAGGCCACATCGGGAACAGTGGATACAATATACCACTTTAGCAGATGTGCAGGTGAAACGAAACGTCAGCTTTCCTGCTCCTCTGATGCTGCTTGGCCTGCTGTGTTCATCCAGCTCTACACCTTGTTATCTCAGATTCTCCAGCATCGGCCGTTCCTACTATCTCTAGATTTGGAGTACTGTTTGTTTTTTGGTGTAGACTGAAGGCCCTCTTCTAGTCTTTATGATTCCATGACTTTATGTAAAATCTCAGGTGTTTTTTTTGGTGAGAGTTAAAGCAGGTAATTTCAAGATTACAAAAGTAAAAACAGAAAAATACTCGAAACGCACAACAGATGAGGGAACATCTGTGGAAAGAAAAGCAGAACTTCTCAAGTCTATGATCTTTCAGGAATATAACAGGCTTTTCAGCAAGTGAGATGAGATGAGATGAGAATGAGAAGAATGAATTAATAGGGTATGTGATAGGGTAGAGGCCAGGACAGATTAATGGCAAAAGGTTTCATGATAACAAAAACCAAAGTGAGTGGTAATAGGATAAATAAAAAAAAAGAAAAATGTGTCTCAATGAAGTATGACTAGCAGGATGGCAGCCATCCAACTCAAAGGTAAAGAGATTAAGAAAGCAACAACAAAAAAGAAAAGAAAACACAAAACAAATTGTGTCATTGTCAATCCTTTGGAAAAGCAATGCAATCAGTGCCAGTAACCCAGTATTCTTCTTCTTATAGTTGTGAATATTTTTATTATACAAAATCTCAGGTGATGCTTAGTTCAGTACCAAATCCTGGTCAGGAGATGATTCCAGACTGTCCTTGGTGAAACTAATTAGTGCACTGCTGGCCTTTATTGAGAAAGGATGCATGTACACATAAGAGAAGAGGAGCCCCCTTTGCTTCTCTGTCCCTCTTTCCTGCATCAGATGATACTGCTTTGCCTAAGTTTCTCCTCCAATTCCTTCTGCAGACCAGGATGATCCCCCAGCAAGATACCCATGACCAAGGACTTTGCCTTTCCCTGGTGACTCCTATAAAGGTAGAGTTAGCCTGTCACTTAATGTTTTCAGGTGAAGGGTTCAGAAAATTTCCAGAATGACTGTTGATAGCATGTTGATGAAATCTTGACAAATTGTCATTGAAATCTCGTGATTTTTTCAACTGTCCTCTTCAAACCTCAAATGCAGCAGCCAATGAATAAGAGGTGAATGTACCTTTAAGTAGCAATCAGAATCCTTAACAATAACTTGTTTATTCCCATTCAGCTGTTCACTGTCAGGAGATGGTTTTAATTCAAAGAACTCTTAAATGGCTTAACATGTAAACTAGTCAATTGGAGAACACCAGTGATTTACTGGTGGTGGTTAATGTGAGGGGAAAGAAAAAGTACAGGTGACTTGGTAGTGAGAAAAAAATGTTCAATTGTCTGTAAGAGCACTTCTGGATATTAAAAAAAAAGGAGTTAAATATTAGAGTTTGCTTGAGGTGCAGTGGTAGTGCCCCTAGCTTGGATTTAGAAGATCTACATTCAAGTCCTACCTCTTCCAGTTGTGTGTGATAATGTCTCTGAATGGGTTGATTGGAAAATTTTTTAAAAAGTCAGAAATCAGCCCCCTCTCTTCACCCTCCTTAGATTTAATATTGCATTGCCCCTGTTAATTTTTCTTAAATTAAAAACACAGGTGATTTTGGTGACTGTTTAAATAAAAGTGTCCGGAGGTGTGCAATAGAATCCCTAAACAGAAGAAAAAGAACAAGTCAAGCGTGATTTCCTCCCTCTCTCCCTTGCCTTCCCTTTTGTTAATGTTGCACTGCCCAGATACATAGTGCTTGTTAATTGTTAATTGTTTAATTAGTAATGGGTGATTTAGTGATGGCTTTGTTAAAGTCAAACATTAACAAGATGACTCAGCATTTTTGTGAATAATGAGTGCTAGAAGGAAACTTAAGTGATAATCAGCTTTAATAATCCTCCTTTACCAAGCTATCAAGCAAATCTTGTGATGTAGTGGTAGGGTTTATACCTTTGGGTTCAAGTCACAACTTAAGACTTAGCTACCACTGAAAGTCTGTCATAATACTGCCAAATAGTTATTTATCAATCTGTAAATTCTTCCAATTTTTCCGAGGGGAAACAGGACAAGCAGGAGAGTCAAGTCAGCAGACCAGCCAACTCAGAACCATGAGGTTAAACAACCAGGAGGCTGGAAGAACAGAGCAAGCCAGGCAGCATCTGGAGGAAAGGAACAGTCAACGTTTTGGGTATTACCCTTCTTCAGGATGAAATGCTGTGGGAGTGGAGCTGCAGATAAAGAGAGGGGGGGAGGGGTGGAGATGGAATTGTGGTGATAGGTGGACATTGGTAGTGGGTATGACCTGGTTGGTCGATGGAAAGGATGAATCTGGTTGGTGGTTGGAAGGGATGGTTATTTGAAATTGGAGAACTCAATGTTGAGTCCTCTGGGCTGTAGGGTGTCCAGGCAGAAGATAAGGTGTTATTCTTCAAATTTGTGTTCCAAGTCACTGTGACACTGGACGAGGTGAAGGATGGATATGTTGGAGGGAGAGTAGGGAGGGGAGTTGAAATGGGCAGTGACCAGGAGGTTAGGTTGGAAGTTACGGGCCAAGTGATGATGCTCGGTGAAATGGTCACCTAGTCTATGTTTGGTCTCACCCATGTAGAGATGACCACATCAGGAGCACTGGATGCAATAGATGAGGTTGGAGGACATGCAAGTGAAGCTCTGTCTCACGTGGAAGGGCTGTTTAGGGCCCTGAACGGAGGTGAGGTGAGGGGAGTGGTGTGTGGACAGGTGTTACATCTCTTATGGAAATTTATTTTATACTAATTTATTTAGGGTGTGGAATGACACAAAGTTATTTGAGGCAGAGATTACTGAAAATTAGATACAGTTTCCAAGTGATAAACCTACAAGTAGAGGTGGAGAGAACTGGGCAAAGGGGTTTGTTTAAATTGCTGAAGCAAAAATTAGCACATGTTTGAACCAATTGCAACTGGCAGGCGGTTACTGTCTCAGATGGGAAATGATGTGTACCTTTTCAATTTTAAGAATAACCAATCCTGATAAGCATGGAGTATGTAGCCCTCATATGTTTTCACCCAACCTACTCCCAACTTCACATATTTCCAATGCTCAAGACCTTTCAGCACTGAACATGGCTGCTTAGAGATCAAGAACTGGGCTTAATGCTATTAATTTTCTATCTAATTTCCTGATCTAACTTTCTACCAGCCTGAATTAAGACCTGGTTGGGGCCAATAATGGAAGTTATAAAGTTACATTCATACTATAGAAATGCTAGGCAAAGGCCATCTCCTACAAGAGAGAATTTAATTATCCCCTTGACAATCCCATCAGTTGGATCTCTGGCTATTGAAATCCTGGAGTCACTGTTGTCCAAACTGAACTGGAATGGCCATACGAATGCAATGATTACAAGAGTAGGTCAAAGACTAAAAATTCTGCAGCAAGTAATTCATCTCTGGCTCTCCAAAGCCTATCTGTCATCTACAAGGCACAAGTCAAGAGTATGATGGGATTACCTTCACTTACTTGGATGAGTGCAGCTCCAAAAACACTCAAGAAGCTTGTCACCATCCAGGATACAGCATCCCACTTAATTAGCACTAAATCCACAAAACATCCACTCCCTACACCAGCAACAATATGAAACACCTACAAGATGCGCTGCAGCATTCACCAAGGCTCCTCAGACAGCAGAGTCGAAACTCATGACCACACCATCTACAAGGACAACAGCAATGGATGCATGAGAGCACCATCACCTACAGGTTCTCCTCAAAGCCACACACCATCCTACCTTTATTGATATGTCACTGTTCATTCAGTGTCACTGGAAAAAATCCTGGAACTTCCATCTTAATGGCATTCTGGATCTTCCTATAGCTAATGGACTGCAAAGTTCAAGAAAGAAGTTCACCACTATCTTCTTAAGGACAACTAGGAATTGGAAATAAAGCTGGCCCAACCAGAGGTGCCCACATCCCATGAATGAATAATTAAAGAAAAAAGACTGACAGTACCTCATAGAATCCCTATGGTGTGGAAACAGGCCCTTTGGCCCAACAAGTCCACACTGAACCTCAGAGCATCCCACCCAGGCCCATCCCCCTAATCTACACCTCCCTGAACACTACAGGCAATTTAGCATAGCCAATCCACCTAACCTGCACATCTTTGGATCATGGGAAGAAACTGGAGCACCTAGAGGAAACCCACGCAGACTGTTGCCTGAGGCTGGAATTGAACGCAGGTCCCTGGCACTGTGAGGCAGCAGTGCTAACCACCGTGCCACCTGAAAGGTGACTTGTTAGTTTATTTATTGAGTGGGAAAACAGAGATTGTTGCTGAGTACAGTAAGCCAGATATACAGCCATGCCCCAGGGACAGTCAGCAGACAATACAGTAATGTTTGGTGGCTGTGAGCCAGTTGTCTGCAGTGGAGGGATGTCTGCTGTACTGTGAATCAATTGCACGGAGTCCAGAGAACTATGAAATTGTGGTGTCTGGCACTGAACTAAACAAACATCAGTGTCTGCAACACTGACTGTCAGTCATACAGCATGGAAACAGACCCTTAGGTCTAACTTGTCTATGCTGACTGGGTATTTTTAATTGATCTAGTCCCATTTGCCAGCATTTGGCCCATGTCCCTCTAAACCCTTCATATTCATGCACCCATCCAGATGCCTTGTAAATGTTGTAATTGTACCCGCCATCACCACCTCCTCAGGCAGTTTGTTCCATATATGCACCACCCGCTGCATGAAAAAGTTGCTCTTCAGGTCCCCTTTATATCTTTCCCCTCTCACCTTAAACCTACGTCTTCTAGTTTTGGACTCTCCTACCCTGGGAAAAAGACCTTGGCTATTCACCTTATCTGTACTCCTCATAATTTTATAAACCTCTATAACGTCACCTCTCAGCATTTGACACTTCAGGGGGAAAAAGCCCCAACCTCTCCCTATAGCTCAAATCATCCAAACCCTGGTAACATCCTTGTAAATCTTTTCTGAACCCTTTCAAGTTTAATAATATCTTTCCTATAGCACTGTACAGTGTCTACAATCCAGTGGTAGTTGCTGGAGTGTGTCAGATGCCTATTGTATAGTTATTGTGGAGACCTGTGTACTGGTTAGACTGACGTCTGGAGGATTCTGTGTCCGCTGTAATGATGTCTGGGCAACTGTGAGCCAGCTGCAGTGAAGTCTGGGGGACGGGGAGCTGACTATAGTGATGTCTGCAGATCTGAGAGCTGGCTGTAGTATTGTCTGAAGGGCGGAGAGCTGGGTGTAGTTGTGTCTGGAGGTGTATGAGCAGACGGTGGCGGTGCCTAGGGGACCGGGAGCCGGCTGTAGTTGTTTCTGGGGAACCGGGCTGTCTGCTCCTGCTCGGTGGGAGGAGAGTTTGTGATTTGACTGGTTGTTGCTGCTGAGTCTGTGTGTGTGTGTGCGTGGAGCTGGCTTACTGACTCCGCAGCGGCCGGATACTCGTGCTTCTCAGCCAGGAGCAGAGGAGAGAACGCCTCACCGCAAGTTAGGACATTAAAAACCAGAGGGGAAAATCAAGCGAGAGAGAGAACGGAGGCATACGAAGAGAAGCGGCGACTGTGTTGTGCAGAGATGAGTTATAAAGCCCGGAGGTGAAGAACGTTAACCAAGAGAGGAGGGAAATGTATTAAAGTAAGAAACAGTTGGGTGAGTGAATGTACCGACTTGGATTGAGTTTTGAAGTTGTTCCTGGAGAGCTGTGGCAAGAGCCCGGGCTGGGGCAGAGCTGGGAGCCGGCGCTCAAGGGAAAGGGGCTGAGACTGAGCCGCTGTCTGGAGGCTGTGAGCCGGTTGTAGTGGTGTGTGCTCTCCCCTACCGCTTTGTGCAGCTTCCAATCCCCCCCACCAAATCCCTATTCTAACCAGCCCCGCTGTATTATACAGCCGGACCCTTAGAGGAACACACACACACACACACAACCTGTTTGGCCCTATCATATAGGAAGGCACATTGTTTAGTACGACCAGTCGATCTACTGGATGTCAGTTTATAAACAGAGAAGAGGGAGAACAGGCACAATCCATGTGGAAATAATGAGGAGAGGGTCGTTTCCCTGGCCACCCCCTCCTTTTGATCTCAATCTACTTTTTCACGTTCGTCAAGGTTCTGTTATAATAACAAATGTTATCCATTGCCCCCTTCAGGCTACATTTTTTTTCCCACTTGCTATTTCACCTAGCTATGACATTCAAGGGTTTGTGAAAAGTGAATGCCTGCCTAAGATTGCTTCACAAAGCTGTGAAAGAAGTGTTTGAAATAAAAGCGACGGCGACAAGACTGAAGATCAGAACTCAGAACTGATCTATAAACTACTTTAAGAATCCAGTGTAGATTCCCTGCACCACCACATTTGCTTCTTTTTTAACTTCTTGAAATTCTTTTAAAAAAATGTAATTACAGACAGTTTCTTATCCTGTCGAATGGTTGTGTTACTTTTTAGTGTTTATCAAGATTTTGGTCTCATACTATTACTTTGTTTAACATTGCAGTTTGTCTACGCATTCAAATATTCTTGCCCTGGCTTCAAAACCTTTTTTTAGTAAAAGTCTTTAAAGTGGATTTGACTGCTATTTTAAATATCTTGGATACTGTTAAGTTGTACACTTTTTCTTAAATTCACAAGTTTAAATCTTTTAAAGACACTTATAATGGTTCTTCATTGATGTCTCTGCTGCTCAGAACTGTTGGTTTGTTTAGTCTTATTTTGATGTTCACTTTCTCATTCAACTCTCCTTTTTTGCATTCCTCTTCCCAAAGCTCATTATCTTTTTGTGAACATATAGTCCATAAGATGTGTGGATGCAAAACATATGGATGAAAAGTGGACTTTTTTTTTGTTAATCAAAACATGTGATAGATGATTTTAGCCATATTAGTAATATTTTATAAGATAGCCTCTATGCCAGTTTTAAAATGCATTCTGGATTAATCATGCTTTAAATATGAAAGTAACAATAGGAATGGAGCAATTATCTTTTTTATTGTTAGATGTTCAACTTTAGAGGATAATGAAACAATTACTAATGAGTTTAGTTGATTATTTGGTTCATATGTAGAAGTCACCTTGGCACTTTACTAACTTTCCATACAAAAATATAATTGTGAAATGATATGGAATTAAGTTAGGGAATTTCTATAAGTATTTCAAATAGCATACTTTGGGAACTGTATCCCATGGGTAATAAATGATTGTCGCTATGACAACTGAGAAACAAAATGAATTGCAGCTTTCTAAGCCTGTCACATTAAGAGGCCTGTGTTAGCCTGTGTGTAAATGTTGTAACCCAATAAAATAAGGCGGAGTTTTTGTTATGGAAAAATATTACTTCTCATTCTGTCAAAGACTGTTTTTATTTTCTAGTTAGATACCTGGTTCAGCAATACGTCGTGAGCATTTTTTTCTGCCTGTTTTCGAGTCAAATATTAACAGGAGGAGATTGTGGCGTTAGCAGAAA
>NC_063351.1:26546145-26555137 GCF_021869965.1 Rhincodon typus | reverse complement strand
AAAGAAGTAATGTAAATAAAGAGAGACAACTAGCGGTGGTTTAACCTAAGGGTCACCGCACTTCAGGCAAGGGGAGAGGTTGAGAAGGAAAGCCTTGCATGGTAACCTAGCTGGTGTGGGAACTGCTGTTGGCATCACAAGCTAGACATTCAGCCAACTGACCCCCTTAATGTACCAACACAACACACCTGAGCTCACAAATATGTCTAGGTGAATGGCTGACTATATGGGTGGGATTTTACCCACCAGAGGCGGCTGGAAGAATGGCAAGTGGGTTGACTTAATCAGGTGAAAAGAAAGAAACATCTGATTCTCACTGTCAAGCCGGACCTTAGTCATCGAGTTCCCAACCACCCAAAAGATGGGTTAACCCCTGGTTTGCAGATGTCAACAAGTTTATATTCGTATCTCAGCATGATGGATTTGTGGCTGAAACTTTGTGGCCAACTGAAGGGACACACCATTAATCAGGAGTCCAGTTGATGTCAATCATGATCATGGTGCTTTCAATTCCCACAAATCAGCAAATCTACGCAACTCATGTTATCACTTCTAACAAGAGCCATTGCAAATGGGAAAACTGCAATTTTTGTATTATGCCACCTTTCACTTTGATTCAGTGAGGAGAGGAGTTTGCAACTATTGTGTCATACTCAGTTCTTTCCACTGCAGCCTGCTTATTTTTCTTTTTCAGTGATTTCATAATACTTTTAGCATTTTTCAGCAGATTCTGTGTTTTTCTTTTAATAACTGTACAACTCTTCAATGTACAATCTCAGCTCCAATCTGATACCATATTACAAGCTCATAGATTTATCCTGTGTTTTAATTGACCTGGGTGTAAAATCAATGCTCACAGTCAGTACCTTATTGTAGAGGTCACATCACCATGTCAAGCCAGGAGGCACATTAGCAAGATATTGCATTTCTACATCAAGTACAGGGCATCACCGTATAACATCCCCATGTGGTTAGACTGAAAGTTGATCCAAAATGCCACTTTCTAGTGAGTAGCTGGTGCCATTTCCTCTTGTGGAACACAGGAGATTGGTCATCTTCTTCCTGCACTGCTTCCATCTTTCCTGGACAGGCTGGATCAGAAACTGAAATGAGGTTGGGGTCAATTTCTGTACTTTTTGAGACATCAGCACAGGGTCAGGGATGACTAAGCCAGGCTGCTGTTATACTGCAGGCTTGCAGTGAAAAGGCCTGTCGAGTGGCCTTTAAATGGGGTGCCAAACATTCACCCACACAATGTTCCACCATTCAATGAGCCTAAATGCTCACAAGTTAATGAGCTCGAAAATAGCTGATCTGTCCTTACCAATGCAGAAGTGATGACTTCTAACATGCCCAAAGCCATTCTTTAACTGCATATTGGGAAGGTCTGGGAGTTTTCTTTAAAACTTCACTTCAAGCATAATAAGTATCAGATGTAAACCTTTATTTTCATACTACAAAAGGTGAAAACCAAGAGTCTTGTTAGGAGAATACAGCCACACGAGTCCATGGCTTTGAACAAACAACAATACTTTACTAAACAAGTTATAACAGTAATACAATGTACAATATGTGTGCAACTTATTTTTAATATCCAGAATTAACATGAGATAAACATGGGCAATATGCTGTGATTGACTGGTCCACAATGCACAACTAATAGCAAATACCATCAAGACAATTCCCATGGATTTTTCAGCAACTGCCCCCACACAGTAATGACTCAGTGGCTAATCCAATCTTATTGTGTTTGATAAAAGACCTGTTAAAAATTTGCAATAACCTCTGCCCCTCTCTCAAGGCAGATTTAAATTTTGCCACCTAGCAACTTTTGGTACTGCCTGTTCTATGAATGTTATATTGTGTTACAGAGAAAGGGAAAGTCAAACCTTTCGGATAATTAAACCAAAACATAAGCCCCAATCTTCTATGACAGGAGTAAAAGTTCCCTTCTAATAATTAAAACTGAAACACCTGGAGAAGCTCACCTCACCCCTCGTATTCTGTTAAAAGCGTGGTTAGATAAAAGAAAAGCCCTGATCTCCACTTTATAATTAATTGTAACAATTTATTTATTTGACCCTAACAATGAACATCTATACTATTCACTTCAACCATTCCTCAAGGTGGCAAGTTCCAGATTCTCACCATTCTTTAGGTGAAGAATTTGCTTCTGAATTCTCTCTTGGATATCTTGGTGACCATTGTACATTGATGGCCTACTGTAACGCCCACTACGCGAGGAAAACTTCTCTGTCTTCACCTTATCAGAACCACTCATCATTTTAAATACCTCCATTCTGATACCATTCAGCCTTTCTCAAATGAGAAAAGACCCACTGGTTAACCTTTTCCCAATGCATTTATCCAAGCATTTCATATAGAAGCAATTATTGTAAATCTTCTCTGTGCCTGCTTCAGTCCGTTCTATAATGCGGGGACTAGAGCAGCACACTGCAATAGAAGTGTGGTCTAATGAAGGTTTAATACAGGGAGAATAAACACTATACTGCAATTCTGTCTCTCTAGAAATAAAGCTTGTGCTTAGTTTAATGCTTTTTTTAAATGTCTTCGCTAATCTGTGGTAAAGCATTCAACGATACTAAAATGCTGCTTTGATAAAGAAAATCCTGCACTCCAAATCCCACCACCTCACAGGACATACTACCCCACATGTCCAAAGATCTGCAGGTCACAAATCAGCCTGTTCAGCCACATAAGACACGTTGTCAAAAACCGACGACCCTAAGTTGACATCATTCACAAATCAAGGGACAATGATAGCTAATTGTTACATTTAGCAAAAAATGAATGTATTCCCAATGCATTTCTCAAGCTTGTATCTTGAAGGTTTTTTTTTATTTAAAGTAAGTAATTTCATCAACATGTGCCTGAAACAATTTGTAAACCAACTATAGTTCATTAGCACCCCCTAGTGTGATGGATGGGTCTGACAATAGTTCGAGCCTTGCATAGCCCGGTCGCTGTATTTCCTCCAGGTAAATTTGCCATTTAGATAATTTTATTCCAGTGTTTCCAGCTACGTAGGAAATCAGACAAAAGTCGTAGAAACTAGATCAGCTTCTTGCACCCAGGTAAACTAAAATCACAAAGTAGCCTCAATAGAAATCTAATGATAAAAATTACTTTAGACCCATTTTAGCGTATGTGGTGCTTGGCCTAACTGGGATGCTTGAGCCAGCCAGAAAGTGAGCCTATTATCTTGGCAAGCTGCTAACAAACCTGTTCTACCTCCACAGACATTGCATTCATTTCGAAAAGATCCTTCAGTTATATCCTTTAAGGGGAAGAGAACACCGGGAGAAAGATGGGGTGATCGCTGACCTGCAACAGCCTTCAGGTGACCTTGAGCCAAGAAAAACGCTCCTGCTCCTCCTGAAAGGCATCAAACGCCACAGCTGGCCGTCCAAGAAACCTCATTTTCTCAAAGAGTCTAAAACCAGACCGATCAACCTCAAAAGCAAGGTACCTAAACTCTGATTTGCGACAAGAAATGCAGGGACACAACACTGCCCCAATTCAGTGCTGGCCAGGAGCTAGTCAAATCACCTTCAGAGATGGGCAGATGATGGAAGTTGGAAGCAGGGGAAAGAAATAATGAAGCCCCAGGCTGTTAATAAGAAAGTCTTGATTTTGAACACAGCAAAATTTATGATGTTCTTACAGCCCAGCATTGTAGATTGATGATACTGAAGGTGCAGTAGAAAACAGGAGTTAGGATAAACTCAAATGAAAGGATAACTCTTGAGTAGTATAAGCACTAAGAAGTACAAAAATTTGCTGTTTAAACAATTACATCATATGTGCTGATTCAAATCACATATAAGATGAACTACACTTAGTTAGGTTTGTTAGATATTGGTAGCACACTGGTTTTGTAGCTCCTGCTGGATTTTCTAATTGGTTTGGTTTTTTGACCTTGCAAGATGAATGTCTGAACTCACCAATAATGTGAGATAGTTGGGGTGAAAAAATGGGTTAAGAAACTGTTCCCCAGTTCTTCAGATACCTTCAGAATTCTGGAATTCCCCATTAAAATGAAAATGGTTACCAATACAACTGTTCATTATATAGAAGACATAGCCAAACTGAACACTCATGGCCTCCAATATTATCTTCAAATAGATTTCACCCCTTTGAAGCCTTAACATTATCAGTCATCAGGAATACCAATGCTTTTCCGTTATTCACCATTTCTAAAATGGTAGAGGTTGTTTCAAAAGTGTGCCGAGTAGTGCAATCAACCACAACCATTTCTGCTTCCCCCACAGGCTGAATGATGTGACGCCAGTCCGTATACCGATACTGACACTCCTACAGATTTATAAACCCAGTTCAGGATTGACCAATGTTAGTGATTATGAGCAAAAATGGGTGCAAGGCTCTTCTTGCCACCAAAATGATAAGATTCTAGCCAGGACAGAAAATATGGTAATAAGGTGTAAGGCAGTAATTGGATTGATGGGTTTTAACAAAGTGAATCGAAAGAGCAAAGTTTCAGTGGTACTGGCGCATCAGAAATGCCTTAAGATTTAGATATTGCTTTCGCTTGTGACATCATTCTTCCAATCTTTATCATATAGACCTGATGAAACAAAAAAAACACACAAAGTTAAACGCAGGTGTAGGTCACTCGACCCCTCAGGCTGCTCCACAATTCAATAATTATGGATGATCTGATTACTCAAAAACATCCACTAACCTTTCATCCATCATTTCTCAAGTATCTATCGACATCTGCTAGCACCACCTTTTATAAAAGAGACCTCCAATCATTCGTGATTCACTGAGAAACAAATTCCTCCTCCCCTGCCTTTAATGTGCAACTCTTCCTTTATAAACAGTGGTCCCTGACTCCAGTTTCTCCCACAAGAGGAAACATTTTTTCCCCACATCTAGTCTGTCAAAAACCCTTAGCATCTAATATGTTTCAGTGAAGGCAACTTGCACTCTTCTAAACTCCAGTAGATCCAAGCCCAGCCTGTCCAACCTTACCTCATAAGACTACCAGCTCATTCCAGGTATTAGTTTGATAAACCTTCTCTGAACTGCTCATTTCATTAAATGAGTAGACTTATACTGTAACAAAGCCCCAGATGCCAACCAGTGCCCTGTACAGCTGAAACATAAGCTCCCTACTTTGTACTCAATTCCATTTGCAATAAATGATAATATTCTATTTGCTTTCCTAATTACTAGCTGTACCTGTATACTAACCTTGTGAGATTCATATACGAGAACATGAAATCCCTCTGCACCTCAGAGCTCATCAGTCTTTCACTATTTATACAATATATTTAATTCTTCTTGCCAACATGGGAAATTTCACATTTCCCCCACATTATAATCCATTTGATAGGTTTTTGCTCACTCACCTAATCTATTTATATCCCTTTATAGCCTCCTTGTGTCTTCTTCACAATTTACCACCGGACCAATCTTGGTGTCATCAGCAAACTTAGTGAACAATACAATTGGCCCCTTCATCCAAGTAATTTAGATAAATTGTAAAATGTGGAGACCCCACTTGTTAAATCCTATCAACCAGAAAAAGATCCATTTGTGTGTTCTATTACCCGTTAGTCAGCCAATCTTCTGTTTACAGCAATATTTTACTCACTACACCATTAGCTTTTATTTTCTGCAAAATCCTATAATGTGGAACCCTATCTATAGCTTTCTTGTGATTTGAGTGCAATAAATCTAACAGTTCCCCTTTGTCTATAGTAGATTACTTCTTCAAAGAATTTTAATAAATTGGTTTGACATTTTAGCTTTCACAAAACCACGTTGGCTCTGTCTGATTACCTTTAGGTTTTCTAATTGACCTGCGATAACATCTTTATAACAGCTTCTAACATTTTCCTCGTGACCTATGTTAAGCTAATTTGCCTGTAGCTTCTTATTTTCTGTCTCCCCCATTTTTGCACTATTTTCCAATCTGTTCGGCCTTTCTCCAATCTAGGAACTTTTGGAAAATTAAAACTAATGCATCAACTTTCTCACTAGCCATCATTTTAAAGACGCTGGGATGAAGTTCATCAGGATCCAAGGATTATGACAGTCTGCAATTTGTCTAACAATTTGTCCCAATTCCCTGGAGAATATAATTTTCTAGATTTTCTCCCTCCCTTCCATTCCTAATTTACAGAGACTTCATTAATGTTACTCATAACTTTTATAGTGATGAAAAACATCTGTTCAATTTATCCAACATCTCTTAATCTTTCATTACTACAGTAATTCCAATCTCCAGATTCAATGATGCTTTGCATCATCGATAAAGCTCATTTATTTTGCTCCACAATTCCAGCTCTTGAAACTACTGTTCAGAATTTGCCACAAACTTGTAGAATACCAGCTCTTGGCCAGGGCAAGGCTGAGCACCATCTGCAAACTCTAAAAATAGCCTGCTTCCACATTGTAGGAATTCTGTGATTGTGTGAAGTACAGTGCTGTGCAATTTCAAAATCATTTAAAATACATGTATAACAATATCTTGTTGGAAAAGTAGTTTTGATTGACAAATAAGAAACTAATTTGGTCATACATAGACAGATATTAAAAACATTTAAAGGTAAAGCTTTATCTAAGAGTTCACCGTGAGAAACTCCGCAGAACATGGAGACAACAGCACATTTTAAATTAGTAATCAATACAGCCAACATCAAAGGTGTAAACGATAGTTTAAATCGCTAAAAAGAATTCCTGGAAAGACACAGCAGCATCACAGCTGGGCATGTAACTAAAGTGTAAATTACGGGAGATGCATAACTGATAAGAATGGAAATGCTCCCTATCACATGAATACCATTCAAAACCAGGATAAGAAAACACTCGAAGACAAAGAAATGAAACATATTCATTGATAAACCTTTAACAAAAGGTTCTTTTAAAATTGAAAGACTAAAAGGAGAGATAAAGGAGTATAAAAAATAACCAGATAAAAGTTCACGACTTTATAAAGGAATAGTCACTGAATAGTTAAGGAATTATGCAAAATGATCCAGTATCACATGAAAGTGGGAGGAACCTATACATAGAGTTGACACCCACATTTGCAAAGCAGGAGGAGTCAGAATAACAGAAAAAAAAACTTTTCTTGAAATTTTTGAATTATTAGAAACATTCAGTTAATACTTAAAAGATATTTTCTACCATAAGAAAATAACATCTTCACTCGTGGCTTTAGGGTAAAAGTTTGTTTTAAATTTTGATGGATATTTCATTCTTAGATATTGTTACATATTTTGTCCTTAGATATTCCCAATGTATGCAATAACTCAGAATAAGAAAAATCAATTGGCGTAGAGATGACTTCAGTAGGATAAGAAAAGAACTGGGCAGATTGACTGGAACAAGAAATTGGTGAGAGAAACAGCAACTGAACCATAGGCTACCTTCAAAGAGCAGATGTTTCAGGTACAGTTGAGGTATATTTCCTCAAATGGGAAAGATAGGACAAACAAATCCAGAGTTCCCCAGAAAATAAAAGAGGTAGAAACCAACACTAGAAAGAAAAAATGTGCTTATGACAGGTATAAGACAGAAAATACAACAGAAAATTCCCAAGAGGAATACAAAAAGTTTAAAGGGGAGGTGAAAAACTAATAAAAGAAGCAACGAGGAAATCTGAGAAAAGACTAGCAGTTAACATAAGGGGGAAATCCCGAAGTCTTCTATAGACATATAAATAGTAAAGGAGTGGTTAGAGGAGGAATGGATCTGATGAGAGACCAAAAAGTGGATGCACACATGGAGACAGGGGCATAACTGAAGTGTTAAATTAATACGTTGCATCTGTCTTTACAAAAGAAGAGGATGCATGGTGGCAGAGGAGGAAACTGTCATTAAAATGGGTTCAAAATTAGTAAGGAAGAATGGTGGCTCAGTGGTTAGCACTGCTGCCTCACAGTGCCAGGGACACAGGTTCGATTCCACCCTCAGGTGACTGTCAGTGTGGAATTTGCACATTCTCCCAGTGTCTGCATGGGTTTCCTTTGGGAGCTCCGGTTTCCTCCCACAGTCCAAAGATGTGCAGGCTATGGGGAATTGGCCACGCTAAATTGCCTGTAGTGTTGAGGGCTATGAGATTAGGTGCACAAGTGGGGGATGGGTCTGGGTGGGATGCTCTGAGGATCAGTGTGGACACGTTGGGCTGAAGGGCTTGTTTCCACACTGTAGGGATGATATGAACTCTTGGCTAGACTGTTCATACTTTAAAGTTAATAATGCACTGGGATCAGATTACATACATACATGGGTTTTGAAGGAAGTGACAGTAGTGATCGCAGGAGCACTTACCGTAATTATTCAGTCTTCCTTGAAATCGGAGGAGGTGCAAGAAGACTAGAGAATTGCAAACATTATGGCCTTCTTCAAGAAATGATTATCCCAGCAATCACATATCAATTTAACTTCAAAAGTGAGGAAGCTTCCAGAAACAATTATTTAGGATAGAATTAGTAGTCATATGGAAAAGGGTGGATTAATTAGGGAGAGTCAGCACGGATTTCTAAAGGGGAAATTGTGTTTATTTAACTTGGAGTTTTTTGAAGAGATAACAGAAAGGCTCATTGAGGGTTGTTAATGTGATGTACATGGGCTTCCAAAAAGCATTTGATACAGGCTTGTAGGGAAGGTCATGGTAAAAAAGGGAACAGTAGCAATATGAATATAAAATTGGCTGAGATATAGATAACAGTGATTAATTGTCAATGGATATTTTTTGGGCAGGAGGAAGGTTTGTAGTGGACTTCCCAGGGGTCAGTATAGGGACTTATGCTTTTCCTGATATATATTGATAATCTAGACATTGATGTGCAAGACCAAAAGCAAAGTTGCTGGAAAAGCTCAGCAGGTCTGGCAGCATCTGTGAAGGAGAAAACAGAGTTAACGTTTCGAGTTCTGAGGAAGGGTCACCAGACCCGAAACGTTAACTCTGTTTTCTCCTTCACAGATGCTGCCAGAC